>NW_025534425.1:0-10000 GCF_020615455.1 Coregonus clupeaformis
GAGCCTGCGTCACCTGTACAGGTTAATATCACATTATAACATTACATTATTATCATCAGTCAATCAACCACAGGTACAATATTATATTACATCAATCAACCACAGGTACAATATTATATTACATATATCAAATCAACCACAGGTACAATATTATATTACCTGTCAATCTTGTCCCTGGGTACAATGTTATTTTTACAACACTGCTGATGTGGGAAGGACTTGAACTAAGAATTCCCAAAGGGAATAAACTTGACTGGTGCCATCTAAGGTTCCAGGTTCACACACATGCCATAGAAGTTTCTGAAATCTGAAGGGAAGGCAGGAATGAACTTCTTCTCCCATAGAAATACAATTAGAAGCACTAGAATGGCAGCGCTTTATTTTTTGCCATCTCTATGGCCTCTTAACGTACCCACGGTTTGTCATGAAGATCTTCGGGTGCCCTCTGTTACAGGTACTTCCCTCTGAGCTGCCACACATCAAAAAGAAGGCTTCCAGTCGATGCCAGTGCAAACTTCCACCAGGTCCTTACCCCCTCAAACACCCACGGGTACCCAGGAACTGAGGACACGGAGGAGAGAAAGAGAGACAGAGAGGGAAGACAGACAGAGACAGTGGGAGAGAGAGAGGGGGGAGAGAGCGGGGGAGAAAACAACAGGAGGGGAGGAGACAGGAGAAGAAGAGGAAATCAGTGCCATAGTTAAATTATTTTCTATCAAAATACCAAACTGACCCTATATACAGTGAGGAAAAAAGTATTTGATCCCCTGCTGATTTTGTTCGTTTGCCCACTGACAAAACACCCAGTCAGTCTATAATTTTTAATGGTAAGTTTATTTGAACAGTGAGAGACAGAATAACAACAAAAAAAAATCCAGAACAACGCATGTCAAAAATGTTATAAATTGATTTGCATTTTAATAGAGTAAGTATTTGACCCCTCTGCAAAAAATGACTTAGTACTTGGTGTCAAACCCTTGTTGCTTAATCCACAGAGGTCAAGGCGTTTCTTGTAGTTGGCAACCAGGTTTGCACACATCTCGGGAGGATTTTGTCCCACTCCTCTTTGCCAGATCTTCTCCAAGTCATTAAGGTTTGAGGCTGACGTTTGGCAACGAACCTTCAGCGCATCCTCCACAGATTTCTGGGATTGAGTCTGGAGACTGGCTGAGCCACTCAGGACCTTAGCATGCTTCTTCTTGAGCCACTCCTTTGTTGCCTTGGGTGTGTTTTGGAGTCATTGTCATGCTAGAATACCCATCCTGACCCATTTTCAATGCCCTGGCTGAGCGAAGAGAGTTCTCACCAAGATTTGACGGTACATGGCCCATCATCCCTTTGGTGCGGTGAAGTTGTCCTCTCCTTAGCAGGAAACACCCCCAAAGCATAATGTTTCCCACCTCCATGTTGTGACGGTGTTCTTGGGGTCATAGGCAGCATTCCCCTCCTCTGCCCTCCAAACACGGCGAGTTGAGTTGATGTTAAAGGGCTCGATTTGTTTATGTGCTTCTTGAGCAGGGGACCTTTCGCCGTGCGCTGCAGTTTCAGTCCTTCATGGCATGAGTGTGTGTTACCAATTGTTTTCTTGGTGACTATGGTCCCAGCTGCCTTGAGATCATTGACAAGATCCTCCGTGTAGTTCTGGGCTGATTCCTCACCCGTTCTCATGATCTACATTGCAACTCCCCGAGGTACAGATCTTGCATGGAGCTGAGCCGAGGGAAGATTGACAGTTCTTTTGTGTTTCTTCCCGTTTTACGAATAATAGCTTTCCAACTGTTGTCACCTTCTCACCAAGCTGCTTGGCGATGGTCTTGTAGCCCTTCCAGCCTTGTGTGGAGTCTACAATCCTGTCCCTGACATCCTTGGGAAGCTCTTTGGTCTTGGCCATGGTGGAGAGTTTGGAGATCTGAGTTGATTGATTGCTTCTGTGGACCCAGGTGTCTTTGTCTGAGTAACAAGCTGAGATTAGGAGCACTCCCTTTTAGGTGTGCTCCTAATCTCAGCTGCGTTACTTGTGACAAATACACCTGAAAACTCAATCTTTCTGATTGAGAGAGGTCAAATACTTATTTCCCTCATTAAAATGCAAATCAATTTATAAAAAGGGTGACATTCGTTGTTCTGGATTTTTTGTTGTTATTCTGTCTCTCACTGTTCAAATAAACCTACCATTAAAATGATGAGCCAGTCATGTCTTTGTCAATTAGGCAAGCGGCACAAAATCAGCAGATCAAATACTCCCCCTCACTGTAGGGTCTCATCTTTGAATTACAACGACAACCAGACAAATGACCTACTGAAGTCCTAGAGGACAGTTGATCCCAGTTTATTAGCGTCTTACCTGGTTTGGTTTACAAAGCCAGTCCACATGTAGTCCTTTCTCCTGGCTGGGCTGGGAACAGAGCGTCTCTCTGAGCTACAGACACACAGAGACACTCCTAAACAGCTCTCAGACAGCCCAGTCGTTTTACAGTGTCCCTGACAACCCTTTTGACCTGGACCAGTGTTTAGGGCCAGGATTCAATTACATTTTGGTCATTTGGCAGACGCTCTTGCTCAGAAGCGACTCCCCCAGTTAAATAAGTGGAAATACATTAATTTTTTTATACTGGCCCCCGTGAATCAAACCCACAACCCTGGCGTTGCAGCCATGTACTCTTCAACTGAGCTACACACCTCTGCCAGAAGCCATCCCACTCCCCCTACCCTGGTTGGCCTTCCCAGGAGCCCGTGTGCGCACGCCCATGGGTCTCCCGGTGTGACGATTCTGACAGAGCCTGGATTCGAACAGATCTCTAGTAGCACAGCTAGCACTGCGATGCAGCGCCTTGAACCACTGCACCAAACCTTTGATTAGAGGAATCAGCTGTGCTTTCTTTAGATACCTGCAATTGCGTAGTTTTGTATTTTCCCCTCTAGTCACTTCACATCAAGCCCACCTGCCTCCCTTCTACATTCTATTTTTTAAAGTGAACCCTTATTTCAAAAGCAGGGCATGTTTATGGCTCGATCTTCACTTTATTAAACTACACATTCTGGATTCCCCTGAACTCTGGGAACCAAAATGGGAAGAGGATTTTAGGTGAACAACCCTTCAGACCAAAAACTTGTAAAGTGTACTCCTAAGAATACATTCTTCATCTCATATAGCTAAAAAGACACGCTGTAATTCAATTTTAAAAATAGTTAATCTGCTGCATTGGGTCAAAGGCAAAATGATCAGATTAATGAAATAGATTCCACTTGTGACTAGCGTCCAGCAGGGCTCCTGCCACTTTGTTTTGGACATTCCCGGAAATGGACAGATTTCTGGATATCACATTTTTGGGAGCGTTTTCTAAAGATACTAGAGACCTGTAAAACCTTCTCCCTTTGTGTGCATTATTGGGATAATGGCACCACAGAGCGTCTAAACAGCTCTATGGGCAACATGCTGGCATCTACTGCTCTTCCAGCTAGGCGTCTTTACCATACCAAGTGGAAGGATCGGTTTCCTCCTACTTTTTAACCATTGGATAAAAGGAAGTTATGCAACATCTCACGCTAGAGAGAAAATGGCTACTCGTTAGATCTGCAATTACATTTTATAATATCTGGCAACTTTTCCTGTCCTTTGTAGAAGACATGGACCCAGCTAATTTTCAACTCCATAAACCCAAATTAGAATTTGTATCATTATTATTTTACTATTTTTAACTTTTTTGTTTTATAATATCTTTGTATTTTTTTTTTTTTACTATTTGATTATATATATTACTCATTGTATATCATGCCTGCTTTAAGTCTGGGTTTGTGGTGAGGCTCTGTTGGAGCATTGGGGGTGGGGGTTGATTTGTGGTCCTCTGTAGCTCAGCTGGTAGAGCACGGCGCTTATGTATCGGGGGTAATTGGGTTAGATCCCGGGACCACCCATGTAAAAATGTATGGCACATGACTAAGTCGCTTTGGATAAAAGCGTCTATAAATAGCATATTATTATTATTATTATTTGGTAGGGGATCGTGTGGTTTCTACCCTCTACCTGTTCTTGTCTGTCATCTGTATAATCCCAATTTAAAAAATATGTTTAAAAAAAACTTTAAGAAAAAGACCAGAACAACTCCTCCCTTCCAGACTGTTCCAGAACAGGACAGTCTGTTAGACTAGAACAACTCCTCCCTTCCAGACTGTTCCAGAACAGGACAGGACAGTCTGTTAGACTAGAACAACTCCTCCCTTCCAGACTGTTCCAGAACAGGACAGGACAGTCTGTTAGACTAGAACAACTCCTCCCTTCCAGACTGTTCCAGAACAGGACAGGACAGTCTGTTAGACTAGAACAACTCCTCCCTTCCAGACTGTTCCAGAACAGGACAGGACAGTATGTTAGACTAGAACAACTCCTCCCTTCCAGAACAGGACAGGACAGTCTGTTCCTAATAGAGAGTCCTAGACTACATCCAATAATACTACTCACCTTCAGAGTGTCGTAGTGGTCCAGTGTGCGTGTTCGTCGTGTGTTTGTCTCTCTCTGTGTGTGTGTGTGTGTTCCTCACCTTCAGAGAGTCGTAGTGGTCCTGTCTGACGTCTTCGTACTCCTCTGTCGTCTCCTCAAAGAACTCCTCCTTCACATTCTCATCTAGCAGCTGAGAGCACTACACAGAGACAGGACAACATGGATGTGTCAGCTGACAAGGGCTACACAGAGATGAGGACAATAAGGGATGGTCAGCTGACAGTAATTGTAGACAATGGTGTGATACAAATAGTACTACAGGGGAGACAGGACAACATGGATTGGTCAGCTGACAGCACTACACAGAGAGCAGGACAACATGGATGGTCAGCTGACAGCACTACACAGAGACAGGACAACGTGGATGGTCAGCTGACAGTACTACACAGAGACAGGACAACATGGATGGTCAGGCTGACAGCACTACACAGAGACAGGACAACATGGATGGTCAGCTGACAGCACTACACAGAGACAGGACAACATGGATGGTCAGCTGACAGCACTACACAGAGACAGGACAACATGGATGGTCAGCTGACAGCACTACACAGAGACAGGACAACATGGATGGTCAGCTGACAGCACTACACAGAGACAGGACAACATGGTTTAAGAAATAGATTCCGCTTCCCAAATAGTATTTTTTCCCTAATAGTGCACTACTTTTGACCAGAACCCATACTTTTTGTGCACTATGTAGGTAATAGGGTGCCTTTTTGGACGAACATAGAATATCAGAGTTTTGGCTCCAGTGTGAGAATCCTGAAGGACTATTATATGTTAAGAGTAGAGTAGAGCTTTGAAGCTGTGAGGGTGCCATGATAACTGAGGGCGTGAGCGGAGAGGGTGCCATGATAACTAGAGGGCGTGAAGGGAGAGGGCGCCATCATTGTTGAGGGCGTGAAGCTGAGAGGGTGCCATGATAACTGAGGGTGTGAAGCGGAGAGGGTGCCATCATTGTTGAGGGCGTGAAGCTGAGAGGGTGCCATGATAACTGAGGCGTGAGGCGGAGGAGAGGGTGCCATCACTGTTGATGGCGTGAAGCTGAGAAGGTGCCATCACTGTTGATGGCGTGAAGCTGAGAAGCTGCCATAATAACTTAGGGCGTGAAGCGGAGAGGGTGCCATCACTGTTGATGGAGTGCAGCTGACAAGGCGCCATCACTGAGAATGGCTACTTTCATCTATGGATGAGGAGGAAATGTCCTAACAGAGATGAACCAACCCAATACAGGACTAATTAACACTGGTGTATGAGCGGTTGACAACTATCTGGGGACTTCTCTGTTCCTGACCACACAAGTTTTGAGAATGACACAAGTATTGGTCTTCACAAAGTTCGCTGCTTCAATGTTTTTAGATATTTTTGTCAGATGTTACTATGGTATACTGAAGTATAATTACAAGCATTCCATAAGTGTAACCATGGTGAACAGGCACCACCCTCCTTTTAAAGCTTCCAGTCTGTTATTAATATAAATAAATAATAATATGCCATTTAGCAGACGCTTTTATCCAAAGCGACTTACAGTCATGCGTGCATACATTTTTGTGTATGGGTGGTCCCGGGGATCGAACCCACTACCTTGGCGTTACAAGCGCGTGGTCTACCAGCTGAGCTACAGAGGACCACATGCTGACCAGTTATTCTAACTCAATCAGCATGACAGAGTGATCTCCAGCCTTGTCCTCGTCAACACTCTCACCTGTGTTAACAACAGAATCACTGACATGATGTCAGCTGGTCCTTTTGTGGCAGGGCTGAAATGCAGTGGAAATGTTTTTTTTGGGGGGGATTAAGTTCATTTTCATGGCAAAGAGGGACTTTGCAATTAATTGTAATTAATCTGATCACTCTTCGTAACATTCTGGAGTATATGCAAATTGCCATCATAAAAACTGAGGCAGCAAACTTTTTGACCATGACTGTAAATACATGAGTTATGAAAACTTTGAGTAAAGCCAGTGTGTCTATGTATGCGGATGACAACACTATACACGTCAGCTACTACAGCCGATTAAAATGACTGCAACGCTAACAATTATTATTATTATTATTATATTATATTATTATATTATTAACAAAGAGCTGCAGTTAGTTTCAGAATGGGTGGCAAGGAATAAGTTTGTCCTAAATATTTCTAAAACTAAAAGCATTGTATTTGGGACAAATCATTCACTAAACCCTAAACCTCAACTAAATCTCGTAATGAATAATGTGGAAATTGAGCAAGTTGGGGAGACTAAACTGCTTGGAGTAACCCCTGGATTGTAAACTGTCATGGTCAAAACATATTGATACAACAGAAGCTAAGATGGGGAGAAGTCTGTCCATAATAAAGTGCTGCTCTGCCTTCTTAACAACACTATCAACAAGGCAGGTCCTACAGGCCCTAGTTTTGTCACACCTGGACTACTGTTCAGTCGTGTGGTCTGGTGCCACAAAGAGGGACTTGGGGAAAATTGCAATTGGCTCAGAACAGGGCAGCACAGCTGGCCCTTAAAAGTACACAAGGAGCTAACATTATTAATATGCAGTCAATCTCCCCTGGCTCAAAGTGGAAGAGAGATTGAAATCATCACTACTTGTTTTTGTAAGAAGTGTTGACAAGCTGAATGCACCAAGCTGTCTGTTTGAACTACTGGCACACAGCTCGGACACCCATGCATACCCCACAAGACATGCCACCAGAGGTCTCTTCACGGTCCCCACGTCCAGAACAGACTATGGGAGGCGCACAGTACTACATAGAGCCATGACTACATGGAACTCTATTCCACATCAGGTAACTGATGCAAGCAGTAGAATCAGATTTTATTTTTTTAACAGGTAAAAATACACCTTCTGGAACAACGGGGACTGTGAAGAGACACACACAAGGGTATAGACACATGGATAACGCACACATTGTAATATTGTTGTATGGTGGTATTAAACATTTTGTATTGTAGATATGAGGTGATATAATAATGTTATATGATGTACTGTTTTATATTTTGTTTTATGTGTAATGTAAGTGCATTTCGCTACACCCGCAATAACATCTGCAAATATGTGTGTGTGACCAATAAAATTATATTTGATTTAATGAGTTTGGACCCCAGGAAGAGTAGCTGCTGCCTTGGCAGGAACTACTGGGGATCCATAATAAACCCCAGGAAGAGTAGCGCTGCCTTGGCAGGAACTAATGGGGATCCATAATAAAACCCCAGGAAGAGTAGCTGCTGCCTTGGCAGGAACTAATGGGGATCCATAATAAACCCCAGGAAGAGTAGCTGCTGCCTTGGCAGGAACTAATGGGGATCCATAATAAACCCCAGGAAGAGTAGCTGCTGCCTTGGCAGGAACTAATGGGGGATCCATAATAAACCCCAGGAAGAGTAGCTGCTGCCTTGGCAGGAACTAATGGGGGATCCATAATAAACCCCCAGGAAGAATAGCTGCTGCCTTGGCAGGAACTAATGGGGCTCCATAATAAACCCCAGGAAGAGTAGCTGCTGCCTTGGCAGGAACTAATGGGGATCCATAATAAACCCCAGGAAGAGTAGCTGCTGCCTTGGCAGGAACTAATGGGGATCCACAATAAACCCCAGGAAGAGTAGCTGCTGCCTTGGCAGGAACTAATGGGGATCCATAATAAAACCCCAGGAAGAGTAGCTGCTGCCTTGGCAGGAACTAATGGGGATCCATAACAAACCCCAGGAAGAGTAGTGCTGCCTTGGCAGGAACTAATGGGGATCCATAATAAACCCCAGGAAGAGTAGCTGCTGCCTTGGCAGGAACTAATGGGGATCCATAATAAACACCAGGAAGAGTAGCTGCTGCCTTGGCAGGAACTAATGGGGATCCATAATAAACCCCAGGAAGAGTAGCTGCTACCTTGGCAGGAACTAATGGGGATCCATAATAAACCCCAGGGAGAGTAGCTGCTGCCTTGGCAGGAACTAATGGGGATCCATAATAAAACCCCAGGAATAGTAGCTGCTGCCTTGGCAGGAACTAATGGGGATCCATAATAAACCCCCAGGAAGAGTAGCTGCTGCCTTGTCAGGAACTAATGGGGATCCATAATAAACCCCAGGAAGAGTAGCTGCTGCCTTGGCAGGAACTAATGGGGATCCATAGCATAAACCCCAGGAAGAGTAGCTGCTGCCTCAGCAGGAACCAATGGGGATCCATAATAAACCCCAGGAAGAGTAGCTGCTGCCTTGGCAGGAACTAATGGGGATCCATAATAAACCCCAGGAAGAGTAGCTGCTGCCTGCAGCAGGAACTAATGGGGATCCATAATAAAACCCCAGGAAGAGTAGCCGCTGCCTTGGCAGGAACCAATGGGGCTCCATAATAAACCCCAGGAAGAGTAGCTGCTGCCTTGGCAGGAACTAATGGGGGATCCATAATAAACCCCCAGGAAGAGTAGCTGCTGCCTTGGCAGGAACTAATGGGGATCCATAATAAATACAAAATATAAATATGCTGCCCCTGTCTAGTGATAGGAAGGGTACAAAACCAAGAGATGGAGTAGTCAACACGCTAGCTACATAGTAGGAAATAGGAATAGGATCCCAGTGGGATTTGAACCCCACAACCTTGCTAGGGGCTGCACTGACTGAGGACCACGGTCTCTAGCTGATAGGAGGTAGAGCGTGTATAGTGTACGTACGTACCACCACACACTCCTGGAGGCATCCAGAACGGCACCACAGGACAGCTGTAGCGGGGAGCGATCTTCACGGCCGTGTGGGTCCTGTTACACACGGAGGCTTCACATCAGGACATGGTAGAGAGTTGAAAGGTCATGGTAAAGCTAATGATGGCGTGTGTGTGTGTGTGTGTATCCTACTTCGAGGTGGTTGCCCCCTCCGATCAGCAGCGGGGTCTTCATCCCAAGCCGCTCCATCTCCTTGGCAACGAGATCATCTCATTCAGCGAGGGCGTGATGAGGCCAGACAGACCGATGATGTCTGTAGGGGGCGGAGGAGGGATACACAGGAAGTTCAGCTGGGAGGGACTTCTTCCAAAAAGAGTAGTTCACTCATTTCCACCTCTGATTTCAGTCCCAATCTACTCCCAGATCTGTCTGTGGCGTATATAGCCAACTCCTACGGTTACTGTCACGACAAACAATGACCATAGCAGTTGGCAAGACAGCACAAACAGATCTGGGACCAGGTTATTCCTATTGATGAATAAGGATTAGGCTCCAAGCTAAGAATGACGCCAACATAAAAAAGGTATAAATGTGACACATAAAAGCCAGCAGAAAGCCGAAGCTGCGGTACCGAGTGCTGGAACTGATAAAGCCATACGGTTAATGTTAACCCACCTGCTTTGCATTTGATGGCTTCCCTCAGTATCTTGTCACATGGAATCATGACCCCCAGATCTATCACTCTAGGAAACGGGAACGAACAGGGTTAGAACAAGGTTATGGGAGGTGGTACAGGAACATTCCCTAATCTTTCTTACTTTAACAAGGTTTCATCCAAACCATTTCAT
>NW_025534425.1:15000-75000 GCF_020615455.1 Coregonus clupeaformis
AGACAGAGAGAGAGAGAGAGAGACACAGAGAGAGAGAGAGAGAGAGACACAGAGAGAGAGAGAGAGAGCGACAGAGAGACAGAGAGAGAGCGAGAGAGACAGAGAGCGAGAGAGACACAGAGAGAGAGAGAGACACAGAGAGAGAGAGAAAGAGAGAGAGACAGAGAGAGAGAGAGAGAGACAGAGAGCGAGAGAGACACAGAGAGAGAGAGAGACACAGAGAGAGAGAGAGACACAGAGAGAGAGAGAGAGACAGAGAGCGAGAGAGACACAGAGAGAGAGAGAGAGACAGAGAGCGAGAGAGACAGAGAGAGAGCGAGAGAGACAGCGAGAGAGACAGAGAAAGCTTTTGTGAGTGTAATGTTTACTGTCAATTTTGTATTGTTTATTTCACTTTTGTTTATTATCTATTTCACTTGCTTTGGCAACGTAAACATATGTTTCCCATGCCAATAAAGCCCTTCAATTGAATAGAAAATTGGCAGAGACAGAGACAGAGCGAGAGAAGGAATATTGATAGTAATTGTGATGGAGAAAGGGAGAGATTTCTACCTTACCTTTATCTGTAAAGTTTTGTCAAAACCTATTTTGCTAAATATCCCTGAAAATAACTTGGTACCTGCAGTATGTGATCAGTAGGAGGGAGGGAGACAGGGAGGGGAAATAACTTGGTACCTGCAGTATGTGATCAGTAGGAGGGAGGGAGACAGGGAGGGGAAATAACTTGGTACCTGCAGTATGTGATCAGTAGGAGGGAGGGAGACAGGGAGGGGAAATAACTTGGTACCTGCATGCCACTAACCTTGATGAGCCCATACTCCAGCCTCTCCTACTAACCTTGATGAGCCCATACTCCAGTCTCTCCTACTAACCTTGATGAGCCCATACTCTAGCCTCTCCCACTAACCTTGATGAGCCCATACTCCAGCCTCTCCCACTAACCTTGATGAGCCCATACTCCAGCCTCTCCTACTAACCTTGATGAGTCCATACTCCAGCCTCTCCTACTAACCTTGATGAGCCCATACTCCAGCCTCTCCTACTAACCTTGATGAGCCCATACTCCAGCCTCTCCTACTAACCTTGATGAGCCCATACTCCAGCCTCTCCCACTAACCTTGATGAGCCCATACTCCAGCCTCTCCTACTAACCTTGATGAGCCCATACTCCAGCCTGTCCCACTAACCTTGATGAGCCCATACTCCAGCCTCTCCCACTAACCTTGATGAGTCCATACTCCAGCCTCTCCTACTAACCTTGATGAGCCCATACTCCAGCCTCTCCTACTAACCTTGATGAGCCCATACTCTAGCCTCTCCCACTAACCTTGATGAGCCCATACTCCAGCCTCTCCCACTAACCTTGATGAGCCCATACTCCAGCCTCTCCTACTAACCTTGATGAGCCCATACTCTAGCCTCTCCCACTAACCTTGATGAGCCCATACTCCAGCCTCTCCCACTAACCTTGATGAGCCCATACTCCAGCCTCTCCCACTAACCTTGATGAGCCCATACTCCAGCCTCTCCCACTAACCTTGATGAGCCCATACTCCAGCCTCTCCTACTAACCTTGATGAGCCCATACTCCAGCCTCTCCTACTAACCTTGATGAGCCCATACTCCAGCCTCTCCTACTAACCTTGATGAGCCCATACTCCAGCCTCTCCTACTAACCTTGATGAGCCCATACTCCAGCCTCTCCTACTAACCTTGATGAGCCCATACTCCAGCCTCTCCTACTTACCTTGATGAGCCCATACTCCAGCCTCTCCTACTAACCTTGATGAGCCCATACTCCAGCCTCTCCCACTAACCTTGATGAGCCCATACTCCAGCCTCTCCTACTTACCTTGATGAGCCCATACTCCAGCCTCTCCTACTAACCTTGATGAGCCCATACTCCAGCCTCTCCTACTAACCTTGATGAGTCCATACTCCAGCCTCTCCTACTAACCTTGATGAGCCCATACTCCAGCCTCTCCCACTAACCTTGATGAGTCCATACTCCAGCCTCTCCTACTAACCTTGATGAGCCCATACTCCAGCCTCTCCTACTAACCTTGATGAGCCCATACTCCAGCCTCTCCTACTAACCTTGATGAGCCCATACTCCAGCCTCTCCTACTAACCTTGATGAGCCCATACTCCAGCCTCTCCTACTAACCTTGATGAGCCCATACTCCAGTCTCTCCTACTAACCTTGATGAGCCCATACTCCAGCCTCTCCTACTAACCTTGATGAGCCCATACTCCAGCCTCTCCCACTAACCTTGATGAGCCCATACTCCAGCCTCTCCTACTAACCTTGATGAGCCCATACTCCAGTCTCTCCTACTAACCTTGATGAGCCCATACTCCAGCCTCTCCTACTAACCTTGATGAGCCCATACTCCAGTCTCTCCTACTAACCTTGATGAGCCCATACTCCAGTCTCTCCTACTAACCTTGATGAGCCCATACTCCAGCCTCTCCTACTAACCTTGATGAGCCCATACTCCAGCCTCTCCTACTAACCTTGATGAGCCCATACTCCAGCCTCTCCTACTAACCTTGATGAGCCCATACTCCAGCCTCTCCTACTAACCTTGATGAGCCCATACTCCAGCCTCTCCTCCACTGTTCCCCCTCTCCACTCATCCGTCTGGACCACCTTCTTCCCTCCTTTGGCACAGCTCTGAAAACGACAGGATTCTCTTCAGAGAAAAGCTATGGGAACTAGTTAACTAGGGATCAGTTAACCAGAGTTAACAGAGTTATAGGACATGTACTGTGGTAACCAGGTGGACCTGTTCATACAGCAGCATATGTACTGTGTTAACCAGGTGGACCTGTTCATACAGCAGCATATGTACTGTGTTAACCAGGTGGACCTGTTCATACAGCAGAATATGTACTGTGTTAACCAGGTGGACCTGTTCATACAGCAGCATATGTGCTGTGTTAACCAGGTGGACCTGTTCATACAGCAGCATATGTACTGTGTTAACCAGGTGGACCTGTTCATACAGCAGAATATGTACTGTGTTAACCAGGTGGACCTGTTCATACAGCAGAATATGTACTGTGTTAACCAGGTGGACCTGTTCATACAGCAGAATATGTACTGTGTTAACCAGGTGGACCTATTCATACAGCAACATATGTACTGTGTTAACCAGGTGGACCTGTTCATACAGACCTGTTCATACAGCAGAATATGTACTGTGTTAACCAGGTGGACCTATTCATACAGCAACATATGTACTGTGTTAACCAGTGGACCTGTTCATACAGCAGAATATGTACTGTGTTAACCAGGTGGACCTGTTCATACAGCATAATATGTACTGTGTTAACCAGGTGGACCTGTTCATACAGCAGCATATGTACTGTGTTAACCAGGTGGACCTGTTCATACAGCAGCATATGTACTGTGTTAACCAGGTGGACCTGTTCATACAGCAGAATATGTACTGTGTTAACCAGGTGGACCTGTTCATACTGCAGAATATGTACTGTGTTAACCAGGTGGACCTGTTCATACAGCAGCATATGTACTGTGTTAACCAGGTGGACCTGTTCATACAGCAGCATATGTACTGTGTTAACCAGGTGGACCTGTTCATACAGCATAATATGTACTGTGTTAACCAGGTGGACCTGTTCATACAGCATAATATGTACTGTGTTAACCAGGTGGACCTGTTCATACAGCATAATATGTACTGTGTTAACCAGGTGGACCTGTTCATACAGCAGCATATGTTCTGTGTTAACCAGGTGGACCTGTTCATACAGCAACATATGTACTGTGTTAACCAGGTGGACCTGTTCATACAGCAGCATATGTACTATGTTAACCAGGTGGACCTGTTCATACAGCAGAATATGTACTGTGTTAACCAGGTGGACCTGTTCATACAGCAGCATATGTACTGTGTTAACCAGGTGGACCTGTTCATACAGCAGCATATGTACTGTGTTAACCAGGTGGACCTGTTCATACAGCAGCATATGTACTGTGTTAACCAGGTGGACCTGTTCATACAGCAGCATATGTGCTGTGTTAACCAGATGGACATGTTCATACAGCAGAATATGTACTGTGTTAACCAGATGGACCTGTTCATACAGCAGCATATGTACTGTGTTAACCAGATGGACCTGTTCATACAGCAGCATATGTACTGTGTTAACCAGATGGACATGTTCATACAGCAGAATATGTTCTGTGTTAACCAGGTGGACCAGTATGTGCCTGTTCATACAGCAGCATATGTACTGTGTAGACCACATACCTGTGCATACAGCAGTAGTTTCTCTGTGGCCTCCGGGTCTTTGTTCCAGATGAGGTTCTCACACATTAGCAGGAGCTCCTTGTCAATATCGTCATAGACAGGCAGGCTGCCAGCGTTCACTATGCCCATGTCCATTCCATCCTGTAGGGGGCAGCAGGACGACAGGGTGACTACACTCAACTGAAATATAAAAACGCGTTGGTCCCATGTTTCATGAGCTGAAATAAATAAAAAATCCCAGAAGTGTTCCATAGGCGCAAAAAGCTTATTTCTCTAAAATTTTGAGGAGTATTTCTGTCTGTAATAAAGCCCTTTTGTGGGGAAACACTCATTCTGATTGGCTGGGCCTGGCTCCCCAGTGGGTGGGCCTATGCCCTCCCAGGCCCACCCATGGCTGTGCCCCTGCCCAGTCATGTGAACTCCACAGATTAGTGCCTAAACGCCAGGGTTGTGGGTTCGTTTCCCACTGGGGACCAGTATAAAATAAAAATGTATGTACTCACTAACTGTAAGTCGCTCTTTAAAATTTAAATTGACTGATTTCCTTATATGAACTGTAACTCTGTAAAATATTAAAAATTGTTGCATGTTGCGTTTATATTTTTGTTCAGTATACATACCCCATGGAAAACGTGGAGAAATAAGAAACATCTGAGGTGTCACACTACTTAAAGGGTACGAAGCAGGAGTTTTTACTCACTAAAGTAACAACATAATGTGGTCAAAGACCTAGTAACTTTGTGGTAGTCAATCTGGTTATGCATAGTTACGTTTTTTAAATATTTATTAACTCGTTTTGGGATAACTTCGGAGCTACCCACAATGTGCTATTGCCACCGTCATTAAGGAGAACCTACTCTACCAGCGATTTGGTATGCTAGCTCACTAGCTAGCTCAAGCTGGATAACGTTAGCGACTAGCATGTAATTACATTCCAGACCGAGTGTTGGCCAGTGGTGAGCTACAATCCACCAATCATGAGGATTCTCCAACCCCCCCCTCTCTCTCTCTTTGCTTTTGATCTGCTGGTTTTGTTTTAGTTGTGTTCTGTGGGTTCCTGCCTGTGCTAGTTGGTCTCGTTGTTGGGCTCTTGCTTGGAGAAATACATGCAGACAGTTTTTTTTTTGTTACGTTCAATGTTAGACATGAGTAGTCCAACCAGTCAGCTATTTTTGTCCACTGCTGCTGTAAAAAATGTAGGAGCATCCTGTTGCTTTGGGTTGGTATGGAGATAGATGACTGTGTCGTCTGCATTTCTATCTCGGGACATACAAAGGGAAGGTCATTTATGTAGAGGGAAGGTCGTTTATGCATATAGTGAATAAATGTGGGCCGAAAATGTACCTTGATGGCGTGGTAGAGGAAGGCTCCATGCATGGCCTCTCTGATGACCTCCATGCCTCTGAAGGAGAAGGACAGGTTGGACAGGCCGCCACTGATCCTGGCCCCAGGCAACAACTCCTGTAGAGAAGAATATATATACACAGTTGAAGTCGGAAGATTACATACACCTTAGCCAAATACATTTAAACTCAGTTTTTCACAATTCCTGACATTTAATCCTAGTAAAGATTCCCTGTCTTAGGTCAGTTAGGATCACCACTTTATTTTAAGAATGTGAAATGCCAAGAGTGTGCAAAGTTGTCATTACATTTTAGTCATTTAACAGACGCTCTTATCCAGAGTGACTTACAGTTAGTGAGTGCATACATTATTATTTATTTTTCATACTGGCCCCCCGTGGGAAACGAACACACAACCCTGGCGTTGCAAACGCCATGCTCTACCAACTGAGCTACATCCCTGCCGGCCATTCCCTCCCCTACCTCGGACTGATTTGGTTGATCCTGACCCCAGGTAAAGACTCCTGTAGATAATATATATTATATACTATATATTATATACTGTAGTAATACTGTTAGAAGGACAGGTTGATCCTGACCCCAGGTAAAGGGAACACTTAAACAACACAATGTAACTCCAAGTCAATCACACTTCTGTGAAATCAAACTGTCCACTTAGGAAGCAACACTGATTGACAATACATTTCACATGCTGTTGTGCAAATGGAATAGACGACAGGTAGAAATTATACGCAATTAGCAAGACACCCCCAATAAAGGAGTGGTTCTGCAGGTGGTGACCACAGACCACTTTTCTGTTCCTATGCGTCCTGGCTGATGTTTTGGTCACTTTTGAATGCTGGCGGTGCTTTCACTCTAGTGGTAGCATGAGACAGAGTCTACAACCCCCACAAGTGGCTCAGGTAGTGCAGCTCATCCAGGATGGCACATCAATGCGAGCTGTGGCAAGAAGGTTTGCTGTGTCTGTCAGCGTAGTGTCCAGAGCATGGAGGCGCTACCAGGAGACAGGCCAGTACATCAGGAGACATGGAGGAGGCCGTAGGAGGGCAACAACCCAGCAGCAGGACTGCTACCTCTGCCTTTGTGCAAGGAGGAGCAGGAGGAGCACTGCCAGAGCCCTGCAAAATGACCTCCAGCAGGCCACAAATGTGCATGTGTCTGCTCAAACGGTCAGAAACAGACTCCATGAGGGTGGTATGTGGGCCCGACGTCCACAGGTGGGGGTTGTGCTTACAGCCAAACACCGTGCAGGACGTTTGTCATTTGCCAGAGAACACCAAGATTGGCAAATTCGCCACTGGCGCCTTGTGCTCTTCACAGATGAAAGCAGGTTCACGCTGAGCACGTGACAGACGTGACAGAGTCTGGAGACGCCGTGGAGAACGTTCTGCTGCCTGCAACATCCTCCAGCATGACCGGTTTGGCGGTGGGTCAGTCATGGTGTGGGGTGGCATTTCTTTGGGGGGCCGCACAGCCCTCCATGTGCTCGCCAGAGGTAGCCTGACTGCCATTAGGTACCGAGATGAGATCCTCAGACCCCTTGTGAGACCATATGCTGGTGCGGTTGGACCTGGGTTCCTCCTAATGCAAGACAATGCTAGACCTCATGTGGCTGGAGTGTGTCAGCAGTTCCTGCAAGAGGAAGGCATTGATGCTATGGACTGGCCCGCCCGTTCCCCAGACCTGAATCCAATTGAGCACATCTGGGACATCATGTCTCGCTCCATCCACCAACAGACTGTCACAGACTGTCCAGGAGTTGGCGGATGCTTTAGTCCAGGTCTGGGAGGAGATCCCTCAGGAGACCATCCGCCACCTCATCAGGAGCATGCCCAGGCGTTGTAGGGAGGTCATACAGGCACGTGGAGGCCACACACACTACTGAGCCTCATTTTGACTTGTTTTAAGGACATTACATCAAAGTTGGATCAGCCTGTAGTGTGGTTTTCCACTTTAATTTTTAGGGTGACTCCAAATCCAGACCTCCATGGGTTGATAAATTTGATTTCCATTGATAATTTTTGTCTGATTTTGTTGTCAGCACATTCAACTATGTAAAGAAAAAAGTATTTAATAAGATTATTTCATTCATTCAGATCTAGAATGTGTTGTTTAAGTGTTCCCTTTATGTTTTTTAGCAGTGTATATATATACTGTAGCAATACTGTTAGGAGGACAGGTTGATCCTTACCCCAGGTAAAGACTCCTATTTTATTTCACCTTTATTTAACCAGGTAAGCCAGTTGAGAACAAGTTCTCATTTACAACTGCGACCTGGCCAAGATAAAGCAAAGCAGTGCGATAAAAACAACAACACAGAGTTACATATGGGGTAAAAAACATAAAGTCAAAAATACAACAGAAAATATATATACAGTGTGTGCAAATGTAGTAAGTTATGGAGGTAAGGCAATAAATAGGCCATAGTGCAAAATAATTACAATTTAGTATTAACACTGGAATGATAGATGTGCAGAAGATGATGTGCAAATAGAGATACTGGGGTGCAAATGAGCAAAATAAATTACAATGTAAATAACAATATGGGGATGAGGTAGTTGGGTGGGCTAATTTCAGATGGGCTGTGTACAGGTGCAGTGATCGGTAAGGTGCTCTGACAACTGATGCTTAAAGTTATTGAGGGAGATAAGAGTCTCCAGCTTCAGAGATTTTTGCAGTTCGTTCCAGTCATTGGCAGCAGAGAACTGGAAGGAATGGCGGCCAAAGGAGGTGTTGGCTTTGGGGATGACCAGTGAGATATACCTGCTGGAACGCAGACTACGGGTGGGTGTTGCTATGGTGACCAATGATCTAAGATAAGGCAGGGATTTCCCTAGAAGTGATTTATAGATGACCTGGAGCCAGTGGGTTTGGCGACAAATATGTAGTGAGGGCCAGCCAACAAGAGCGTACAGGTCACAGTGGTGGGTAGTGTATGGGGCTTTGGAGACAAAACGGATGGCACTGTGATAGACTACATCCAATTTGCTGAGTAGAGTGTTGGAGGCTATTTTGTAAATGACATCGCCGAAGTCAAGGATCGGTAGGATAGTCAGTTTTACAAGGGCATGTTTGGCAGCATGAGTGAAGGAGGCTTTGTTGCGAAATAGGAAACCGATTCTAGAACTTTGGATTGGAGATTCTTAATGAGTCTGGAAGGAGAGTTTACGGTCTAACCAGACACCTAGGTATTTGTAGTTGTCCGACCCGCCGAGAGTAGTGATTCTAGTTGGGCGGGTGGGTGCCAGCAGCGTTCGATTGAAGAGCATGCATTTAGTTTGACTAACGTTTAAGAGCAGTTGGAGGCCACAGAAGGAGTGTTGTATGGCATTGAAGCTCGTTTTGGAGGTTTGTTAACACAGTGTCCAATGAAGGGCCAGATGTATACAAGATGGTGTCGTCTGCGTAGAGGTGGATCTGAGAGTCACCAGCAGCAAGAGCGACATCATTGACATACACAGAGAATAGAGTCGGCCCGAGAATTGAACCCTGTGGCACCCCCATAGAGACTGCCAGAGGTCCAGACAACAGGCCCTCCGATTTGACACATTGAACTCTATCTGAGAAGTAGTTGGTGAACCAGGCAAGGCAGTCATTTGAGAAACCAAGGCTATTTAGTCTGCCAATAAGAATGCGGTGGTTGACAGAGTCAAAAGCCTTGGCCAGGTCTATGAAGACGGCTGCACAGTACTGTATTTTATCGATCGCGGTTATCATATCGCTCATGTGCAGAAACATGTCATGGTCTCAAGTTACCTTGATGAGCCTGGTGGCTCTGATGAAGTTGATGGCATACTCGCTGTGTTCCTCCATGCCCGTGCCTATGGTCAGGATGTTGGGGTCAAAGATGATGTCATTAGGGTCAAAGCCCACTTGAGTTACCAGGAGGTGATAGGCTCTGCTGCAGATCTCGACCTTACGCTCCGTCTCAGTGGCCTGGAGGAAACAGAGAGAGATCGACAGCTGTTCAAGGCCTGATTGTTACGCCACAGTCTTTTATCCATGAGGTAACGGGTTCCAAACCCTGTCGCAGCAGTAGTGTTGCAGTCAGCCAAACTCCCATCGCAGAACAGGATGGAATCCCACCTTCATCCTGTTCTCCCCTCCCCAGGGTCTCCCCTCCCCAGGGTCTCCCCTCCCCAGGGTCTCCCCTCCCCAGGGTCTCCCCTCCCCAGGGTCTCCCCTCCCCAGGGTCTCCCCTCCCCAGGGTCTCCCTCTAGGTATCATATCCACCCAGCTCCTCTCCAGGTGTCCGTCTCACCTGACCCTCCTCGTCGAAAGCCATTACAACCACAGCAGCCCCGTAGCGTCTGACAGTCGTAGCTCTCTGGAGAAACTCCTCCACTCCTTCCTTCAGACTGATGCTGTTGACGATGCACTTCCCCTGGCAACACTTCAGCCCCGCCTTGATCACCTCGAGGTTAGACGAGTCTATACACAGAGGCACCTGGGAGAGGAGAGGGAGGAGGACTAAGAGGAGAGCTGGGACAGATGGGGAAGTGAACTTCAGCTTTAGACTTATTTAGTAGAGGAGCTCCGTTCTTAAGAGCGGTCTTGTTTCCCCCTGCATCTCTCCCAGCACTTCAACGACGTTGTTCATCTTATTGTAGCTAGTGCGTAGTAACATTACTTATTTTGGTACAGTATCATGGTAAATGGTTTTAGAAACATGATTAAACGTTGGAAGCGTTCAACAGTGCGCATGGTATCTATCTTTATATATCACAACAGTATTGGAAATGTCCAGTTGATCCCAACCCTGGCGATGTCAGGTTCTGAAGCTATGAGACAGCAGAACCGGGCCATGGCGGCAGGACCCTCCAGCATCCCCTCGTCCATGTTGATGTCCAAGACCTGGGCTCCCATCTCCACCTGGGTCTTGGCTATGCTCAACGCCTCCTGGAGACAGACGGGGGGGGGGGACAGGTTCACAGACAGAGGCACAGAGCATGTTCAGTAAGAGGGTTGTGTTCATTAGGCACCAAACAGAGGGAGATAGACTGAAACAGGGAGGAACTACCTCAACGTGTCCAAGTTAGTTTTGATACGGTGTGCCCTACTGAACATAACCCTGGTACACCAGACATGGGTATGGCAGAGAAAGATATTGCTAGCTACAATGATCACGCAATCTGTATAAGATGGGAGTTTTATTTCAGGTGGTTACCGTATCATAAAAAAGGGAGGATAAAGGAGAGATAGCTGACCTCGTAGTTTCCGACATGATCAGCTTGGCAAACTTCCTCGATCCAGCCACGTTGCAACGCTCGCCGATGTTCACGAAATTAGTGTACGGCCCGATCCTGAACGGCTCCAGACCTGTGACACAAAATACGCTCAAAGCTGTGATGAGAAAAGCTCGTCAGCGGTTTGCTGCCGCTGTTCATCGGCGCGGCCACGACTGAGAAGGTACATCTCAGAGCAGGTCTACAGTAGGATCAGGTCATCCCCGTCTATGCAAATTGGATTCCTTATTATCTAAGAGGCAGAACTGAATCCTAGATCAGCACTAATACTCTGCAGCGCTTTATAAATACCAGCCCCCCCTTGGAACGGCCACGACTGGAAGGATACAGAGGTCATTTAAAAATGATGTTGTTCTGGGGCGGCAGGTAGCTTTAGTGGTTAAGAGCGTTGTGCCAGTTACCGAAAGGTCGCTGGTTCTAATCCCCGAGCCCGACTAGGTGAAAAATCTGTCGATGTGCCCTTGAGCAAGGCACTTAAACCCTAATTGCTCCTGTAAGTCGCTCTGGGTAAGAGCGTCTGCTAAAATGACTTAAACGTAAAATGTTCTACCTGCGAGTAGCATGTAGTCCTGAAAGACGTCAGTAGGGGGCACTCTGGGCTGGCAGTGCTTCACTTTCTCAGCAATGGCCCTGAACACAAGCAGAGAGTTCTATATCTATCAGTTATATATCTATAGACAATATATCAGTTCTATATATATCAGTTCTATATCTATAGACAATATATCAGTTCTATATCTATCAGTTCTATATCTATAGACAATATATCAGTTCTATATCTATCAATTCTATATCTATAGACAATATATCAGTTCTATATATAGCAGTTATATATCTATAGACAGCAGTATAGACAATATATCAGTTCTATATCTATAGACTATATATCAGTTCTATATATATCAGTTCTATATCTATAGACTATATATCTATATAACAGATCACCAACCATTTCGAATCCCACCGTACCTTCTCTGCTATGCAATCCGGTTTCCGAGCTGGTCATGGGTGCACTTCAGCCACGCTCAAGGTCCTAAATGATATTATAACCGCGATCGATAATAGACAGTACTGTGCAGCCGTCTTCATTGACCTGGCCAAGGCTTTCGACTCTGTCAACCACCGCATTCTTATTGGCAGACTAAATAGCCTTGGTTTCTCTAATGACTGCCTCGCCTGGTTCACCAACTACTTCTCAGATAGAGTTCAATGTGTCAAATCGGAGGGCCTGTTGTCTGGACCTATGGCAGTCTCTATGGGGGTGCCACAGGGTTCAATTCTTGGGCCAACTCTTTTCTCTGTGTATATCAATGACGTCAGCTCTTGCTGCTGGTGACTCTCAGATCCACCTCTACGCAGACGACACCATTTTGTATACATCTGGCCCTTCATTGGACACTGTGTTAACAAACCTCCAAACGAGCTTCAATTCCATACAACACTCCTTCAGTAGCCTCCAACTGCTCTTAAACACTAGTAAAACAAAATGCATGCTCTTCAACCGAACGCTGCTTGCACCCGCCACCCGACTAGAATCACTACTCTAGACGGGTCTGACCTAGAGTACGTGGACAACTACAAATATCTAGGTGTCTGGTTAGACTGTAAACTCTCCTTCCAGACTCACATTAAGAATCTCCAATCCAAAGTTAAATCTAGAATTGGTTTCCTATTTCGCAACAAAGCCTCCTTCACTCATGCTGCCAAACATGCCCTTGTAAAACTGACTATCCTACCGATCCTTGACTTCGGCGATGTCATTTACAAAATAGCCTCCAACACTCTACTCAGCAAATTGGATGTTGTCTATCACAGTGCCATCCGTTTTGTCTCCAAAGCCCCATATAATACCCACCACTGTGACCTGTACGCTCTTGTTGGCTGGTCCTCACTACATGATTCGTCGCCAAACCCACTGGCTCCAGGCCATCTATAAATCACTGCTAGGCAAATCCCCGCCTTATCTTAGCTCATTGGTCACCATAGCAACACCCACCCGTAGTCTGCGCTCCAGCGGGTATATCTCACTGGTCATCCCCAAAGCCAACACCTCCTTTGGCCGCAATTCCTTCCAGTTCTCTGCTGCCAATGACTGGAACAAACTGCAAAAATCTCTGAAGCTGGAGACGCTTATCTCCCTCACTAACTTTAGGCATCAGTTGTCAGAGCACCTTACCGATCACTGCACCTGTACACAGCCCATCTGAAATTAGCCCGCCCAACTACCTCATCCCTATATTGTTATTTATTTTGCTCATCTGTACCCCAGTATCTCTATTTGCACATCATCTCTTGCACATCATTCCAGTGTTAATACTAAATTGTAATTATTTTGCACTATAGCCTATTTTATTGCCTTACCTCCATAACTTGCTAAATTTGCACACTGTATATTAATTGTATTTCTGTTGTATTTTTTTGATTTTTGTTTTGTTTTACCCCATATGTAACTCTGTGTTGTTGTTTTTATCGCACTGCTATGCTTTATCTTGGCCAGGTCGCAGTTGTAAATGAGAACTTGTTCTCAACTGGTTTACCTGGTTAAATAAAGGTGAAATAAAAATAAAAATAATAATAATATCAGTTCTATATATATCAGTTCTATATCTATAGACTATATATCAGTTCTGTAGCTAGTGTCAGAGGACAGAGCAGACATCAGTCACCTGATGTGTGCAGGAGTCGTTCCACAGCATCCACCAACCAGATTCACCAGACCATCTGTAGCAAACTCCTAGAGAAATAAGAGACGGTCAGTGTGTATACAAGCCGTATCAGATTCACCAGACCATCTGTAGCAAACTCCTAGAGAAATAAGAGACGGTCAGTGTGTATACAAGCCGTATCAGATTCACCAGACCATCTGTAGCAAACTCCTAGAGAAGTAAGAGACGGTCAGTGTGTATACAAGCCGTATCAAACCTAAACCAAAAGGTAGTGATCTCCAACAGTATTGGGACAGCGATACACTGTGTTGTTTCGGCTCTGTACTCCAGAACTTTCATTTGAGGGTATTTTCATCCATATCGGGTGAACCGTTTAGAAATTAAAGCACTTTTTGTACACAGACCCCCATTTTAGGGGGACCAAAAGTATTTGGACACATTTACTTGTGTATTAAAGTAGTCAAAAGTTTAGTATTTGGTCCCATATTCCTAGCACACAATGATTACATCAAGCTGGTGACTCTACAAACTTGTTGGATGCATTTGCTGTTTGTTTCTGTTGTGTTTCAGATTATTTTGTGCCCAATAGAAATGAACTGTAAATAACGTATTGTGTCATTTTGGAGTCACTTTTATTGTAAATAAGAATAGAATATGTTTCTAATCACTTCTACATTAATGTGGACGTTACCATGATTACGGATAGTCCTGAATTAATCGTGAATAATAATGAGTGAGAAAGTTAGACACACAAATATCATACCCTAAAACATGCTAACCTCTCACCATTACAATAACAGGGGAGGTTAGCATTTTATATCATACCCTAAAACATGCCAACCTCTCACCATTACAATAACAGGGGAGGTTAGCATTTTGGGGGTATGATATTTATTCATTTGGCTGAATCATTCAATACATAATTCATTGAGAAGACCAGCTATAAAATCGAGTAAGTTTACCTTTAAATGTGAGGCTGTCAACTCTGGGGTCTCATCGTATCCCCCAAAGGTATTGGGGAGACCTGGAACAAGCAGAGGGGTGTGAAAATGGCAGACGGTGGTTGTGAACACAAAAGGTTAGCTAGCTAGATGCTAAGTTGCTGGGTAAGTTGGGATGGATGGGCGCTGGTTACCTGCATTGGGGTAGCACAAGACGTGAGCAGTGGTGCATTTCCCCAACAGCTTGAATGAAAGGCCTCATCTCAGTGGCTCCCAAGGCACAGTTAAGACCGATACTGGAAGAGATGAACACACTGTTTATCAGTCTATTGAGGCACAGTCTTATGGGAGGTCAGAATAAGACACAGTATCATTTGAAAAACAGGACATTCCGCTTTAATGTTGTAGATTCCATTAGTCTCTCCAGCAGATCTGAAGTTTATTTGAATATAAAATAGCAATAAACTTGAGGACAAATATGTGGAAGTCTACAACAACAAGGTAGTATTGAAGTCCTGAAGCAGAATGTAGTGACTCACCAGAGAGGTTTGGCATGGGACACACTGATGACGAAGGCCTCTCCTGTCTGTCCTGAGAGAGTACGCCCACTCCTGTCCACTATGGTGCCTGATATCTAGAAGCAAAATCAATCTGTCCTGAGAGAGTACGCCCACTCCTGTCCACTATGGTGCCAGATATCTAGAAGCAAAATCAATCTGTCCTGAGAGAGTACGCCCACTCCTGTCCACTATGGTGCCAGATATCTAGAAGCAAAATCAATCTGTCCTGAGAGAGTACAACCCACTCCTGTCCACTACGGTGCCAGATATCTAGAAGCAAAATCAATCTGTCCTGAGAGAGTATGCTGCCCACTCCTGTCCACTATGGTGCCAGATATCTAGAAGGAAAATCAATCTGTCCTGAGAGAGAACGCCCACTCCTGTCCACTATGGTGCCAGATATCTAGAAGGAAAATCAATCTGTCCTGAGAGAGTACGCCCACTCCTGTCCACTATGGTGCCAGATATCTAGAAGCAAAATCAATCTGTCCTGAGAGAGTACGCCCACTCCTGTCCACTATGGTGCCAGATGTCTAGAAGCACAATCAATCTGTCCTGAGAGAGTACGCCCACTCCTGTCCACTATGGTGCCAGATATCTAGAAGCACAATCAATCTGTCCTGAGAGAGTACAACCATCCTGTCTAAGGCTATGGCTGTCATGCAATTATGTCAGCAGGTAATTGTCATGCAAATGACTGCCGGTCTCACGGTAATTGACCGTTAATTAACAAACATGTTTAGCGTCTCTGGCCTTCCACACATACAAGCTGCTGATGCCATTGGAGAAAAAAAGTTTATTAAATGCATTTAATAATAGCTTACAACATCACAATAAAATCCATGATTTATTTAGTTGTGATAGGCCTATTAAACTGGTAAATGTAGAAATCAAAACATAATGGCTGCATGATGCAAATCTATACTGAACATATATATATATAAACGCAACATGTAAAAATGTTGGTCCCATGTTTCATGAGCTGAAATAAAACATCCCAGAAATTTTCCATATGCACAAAAAGCTTATTTCTCTCACATTTTGTGCCCCAAATTTGTTTACATCCCTGTTGCTATGATAATCCAGCCACCTGACCAGGTGTGGCATATCAAGAAGCTGAATAAACAGCATGATCATTACAAAGGTGCACCTTGTGCTGGGGACAAAAGGCCACTATAAAATGTGCAGTTTTGTCACACAACACAATGCCACAGATGTCTCAAGTTTTGAGGGAGCATGCAATTGGCATGCTGAATGCAGGAATGTCCACCAGAGCTGTTGCCAGATAATTTAATGTTAATGTCTCTACCATAAACTGCCTCCAACGTCATTTTAGAGAATTTGGCAGTACGTCCAACCGGCCTCACAACCCCAGACCACGTGTAACCACGCCAGCCCTGGACCTCCACATCCAGCTTCTTCACCTGCGGGATCGTCTGAGACCAGCCACCCGGACAGCTGATGAAACTGGGGTTTTGCACAACTGAAGAATTTCAACACAAACCGTCTCAGGGAAGCTCATCTGCTCGTCGTCCTCACCAGGGTCATGACCTGACTGGCTCATCTGCTCGTCGTCCTCACCAGGGTCATGACCTGACTGGCTCATCTGCTCGTCGTCCTCACCAGGGTCATGACCTGACTGGCTCATCTGCTCGTCGTCCTCACCAGGGTCTGGACCTGACTGGCTCATCTGCGTGCTCGTCGTCCTCACCAGGGTCTGGACCTGACTGGCTCATCTGCGTGCTCGTCGTCCTCACCAGGGTCTGGACCTGACTGGCTCATCTGCGTGCTCGTCGTCCCTCACCAGGGTCTGGACCCGACTGGCTCATCTGCTCGTCGTCCTCACCAGGGTCTGGACCTGACCCTGGCTCATCTGCTCGTCGTCCTCACCAGGGTCTGGACCTGACTGGCTCATCTGCTCGACGTCCTCACCAGGGTCTGGACCTGACTGGCTCATCTGCTCGTCGTCCTCACCAGGGTCTGGACCTGACTGGCTCATCTGCTCGTCGTCCTCACCAGGGTCTTGACCTGACTGGCTCATCTGCTCGTCGTCCTCACCAGGGTCTGGACCTGACTGGCTCATCTGCTCGTCGTCCTCACCAGGGTCTGGACCCGACTGGCTCATCTGCGTGCTCGTCGTCCTCACCCAGGGTCTGGACCTGACTGGCTCATCTGCGTGCTCGTCGTCCTCACCAGGGTCTGGACCTGACTGGCTCATCTGCGTGCTCGTCGTCCCTCACCAGGGTCTGGACCTGACTGGCTCATCTGCTCGTCGTCCTCACCAGGGGTCTGGACCCGACTGGCTCATCTGCTCGTCGTCCCTCACCAGGGTCTGGACCTGACTGGCTCATCTGCTCGCCGTCCTCACCAGGGTCTGGACCTGACTGGCTCATCTGCTCGTCGTCCTCACCAGGGTCTGGACCTGACTGGCTCATCTGCTCGTCGTCCTCACCAGGGTCTTGACCTGACTGGCTCATCTGCTCGTCGTCCCTCACCAGGGTCTGGACCTGACTGGCTCATCTGCTCGCCGTCCTCACCAGGGTCTGGACCTGACTGGCTCATCTGCTCGTCGTCCTCACCAGGTCTGGACCTGACTGGCTCATCTGCGTGCTCGTCGTCCTCACCAGGGTCTGGACCTGACTGGCTCATCTGCTCGCCGTCCTCACCAGGGTCTGGACCTGACTGGCTCATCTGCTCGTCGTCCTCACCAGGGTCTGGACCTGACTGGCTCATCTGCTCGTCGTCCTCACCAGGGTCTGGACCTGACTGGCTCATCTGCTCGTTCGTCCCTCACCAGGGTCTTGACCTGACTGGCTCATCTGCTCGTCGTCCTCACCAGGGTCTGGACCTGACTGGCTCATCTGCGTGCTCGTCGTCCTCACCAGGGTCTTGACCTGACTGGCTCATCTGCGTGCTCGTCGTCCTCACCAGGGTCTGGACCTGACTGGCTCATCTGCGTGCTCGTCGTCCTCACCAGGGTCTTGACCTGACTGGCTCATCTGCGTGCTCGTCGTCCTCACCAGGGTCTGGACCTGACTGGCTCATCTGCGTGCTCGTCGTCCTCACCAGGGTCTGGACCTGACTGGCTCATCTGCGTGCTCGTCGTCCTCACCAGGGTCTTGACCTGACTGGCTCATCTGCGTGCTCGTCGTCCTCACCAGGGTCTTGACCTGACTGGCTCATCTGCGTGCTCGTCGTCCTCACCAGGGTCTGGACCTGACTGGCTCATCTGCGTGCACGTCGTCCTCACCAGGGTCTTGACCTGACTGGCTCATCTGCGTGCTCGTCGTCCCTCACCAGGGTCTGGACCTGACTGGCTCATCTGCGTGCTCGTCACGTCCTCACCAGGGTCTGGACCTGACTGGCTCATCTGCGTGCTCGTCGTCCTCACCAGGGTCTGGACCTGACTGGCTCATCTGCGTGCTCGTCGTCCCTCACCAGGGTCTGGACCTGACTGGCTCATCTGCGTGCTCGTCGCTCCTCACCAGGGTCTGGACCTGACTGGCTCATCTGCGTGCACGTCGTCCTCACCAGGGTCTTGACCTGACTGGCTCATCTGCGTGCTCGCGTCCTCACCAGGGTCTTGACCTGACTGGCTCATCTGCGTGCTCGTCGTCCTCACCAGGGTCTTGACCTGACTGGCTCATCTGCGTGCTCGTCGTCCTCACCAGGGTCTTGACCTGACTGCAGTTTGGCGTCGTAACCAAAGTCAGTGGACAAATGCTCTTCACCGATGAATCCCGGTTTCAACTGTACTGGGCAGATGGCAGACGGCGTGTATGGCGTTGTGTGGGCGAGTGGTTTGCTGATGTCAACGTTGTGAACAGAGTGCCCCATGGTGGCGGTGAGGTTATGGTATGGGGCAGGCATAAGCTACGGACAACAAACAATAGCATTTTATCGATGGCAATATGAATGCACAGAGATACCGTGACGAGATCCTGAGGCCCATTGTTGTGCCATTCATCACCTTATGTTTCAGCATGATAATGCACAGCCCCATGTCGCAAGGATCTGTACACACAATTCCTGGAAGCTGAACATTTCCCAGTTCTTCCCTGGCCTTCATACTCACCAGACATGTCACCCATTGAGCATGTTTGGGATGCTCTGGATCGACATGTATGACAGCGCGTTCCAGTTCCCGCCAATATCCAGCAACTTCGCACAGCCATTGAAGAGGAGTGGGAGAACATTCCAAAGGCCACAATCAACAGACTGATCAACTCTATGCGAAGGAGATGTGTCACGCTATATGAGGCGAATGGTGGTCACACCAGATACCGACTGGTTTTCTGATCCACGCCCCTACCTTTTTTTAAAGGTATCTGTGACCAACAGATGCATATCTGTATTCCCAGTCAGGTGAAATCCATAGATTAGGGCCTAATGAATGTATTTCAATTGACTTCTTTCCTTACATGAACTGTAACTCAGTAAAATCTTTGAAATTGTTGCATGTTCCGTTTATATATTTTTGTTCAGTGTATATTAATGATTTGGAAAAAGTCACAAAATAAAGGCATGCGCTCTGATCCTTGCACTTCCCTCGGAGAGAGAGAGACAATTGCATTGCTGCTCTGCTTGTGTGGCAAAGCAAGTTAGGAGATATCTAATCAATGGAAGATGGAATTAAAATGACAGAATTAAAAGTGAAATGAGAAAGAAATGTGTAGCTAACTGTAGCACAGTCAGAAGCAGAGTAAGACTGTGGCTAGCCTCAATTAGCCTAGTTAGCCTGCTTCTCAGTGTGATGCTGTCAAGACAGGTACTATGTAATCAGATGGGATGATAAATGACTAGCAACAAGTTAGTCTAGCGGGAGATATCAGCGGTTGTGGTTAGTCTAGCGGGAGATATCAGCGGTTGTGGTTAGTCTAGCGGGAGATATCAGTGGTTGTGGTTAGTCTAGCGGGAGATATCAGTGGTTGTGGTCAGTCTAGCGGGAGATATCAGTGGTTGTGGTTAGTCTAGCGGGAGATATCAGGGGTTGTGGTTAGTCTAGCGGGAGATATCAGGGGTTGTGGTTAGTCTAGCGGGAGCTATCAGTGATTGTGGTTAGTCTAGCGGGAGCTATCAGTGATTGTGGTTAGTCTAGCGGGAGCTATCAGTGATTGTGGTTAGTCTAAGCGGGAGATATCAGTGGTTGTGGTTAGTCTAGCGGGAGATATCAGTGGTTGTGGTTAGTCTAGCGGGAGCTATCAGTGGTTGTGGTTAGTCTAGCGGGAGCTATCAGTGGTTGTGGTTAATCTAGCGGGAGCTATCAGTGGTTGTGGTTAGTCTAGCGGGGAGATAACAGGGGTTGTGGTTAGTCTAGCGGGAGCTATCAGTGGTTGTGGTCAGTCTAGCCGGAGATATCAGTGGTTGTGGTCAGTCTAGCGGGCGATATCAGTGGTTGTGGTCAGTCTAGCGGGAGATAACAGTGGTTGTGGTTAGTCTAGCGGGGAGATATCAGTGGTTGTGGTTAGTCTAGCGGGAGATATCAGTGGTTGTGGTTAGTCTAACGGGAGATATCAGTGGTTGTGGTTAGTCTAGCTGGAGATATCAGTGGTTGTGGTTAGTCTAGCGGGGAGATATCAGTGGTTGTGGTTAGTCTAGCGGGAGATATCAGTGGTTGTGGTTAGTCTAACGGGAGATATCAGTGGTTGTGGTTAGTCTAGCGGGAGATATCAGTGGTTGTGGTCAGTCTAGCGGGGAGATAACAGTGGTTGTGGTTAGTCTAGCGGGAGATATCAGTGGTTGTGGTTAGTCTAGCCGGAGATAACAGTGGTTGTGGTTAGTCTAGCCGGAGATAACAGTGGTTGTGGTTAGTCTAGCGGGAGATATCAGTGGTTGTGGTTAGTCTAGCGGGAGATATCAGTGGTTGTGGTTAGTCTAGCGGGAGATAACAGTGGTTGTGGTTAGTCTAGCAGGAGATATCAGCGGTTGTGGTTAGTCTAGCGGGAGATATCAGCGGTTGTGGTTAGTCTAGCGGGAGATATCAGCGGTTGTGGTTAGTCTAGCGGGAGATATCAGCGGTTGTGGTTAGTCTAGCGGGAGATATCAGAGGTTGTGGTTAGTCTAGCGGGAGAAACAGTGGTTGTGGTTAGTCTAGCGGGAGATATCAGTGGTTGTGGTTAGTCTAGCCGGAGATATCAGTGGTTGTGGTTAGTCTAGCGGGAGCTATCAGTGGTTGTGGTTAGTCTAGCGGGAGATATCAGTGGTTGTGGTCAGTCTAGCGGGAGATATCAGCGGTTGTGGTTAGTCTAGCGGGAGATATCAGTGGTTGTGGTTAGTCTAGCGGGAGATATCAGTGGTTGTGGTTAGTCTAGCGGGAGATATCAGTGGTTGTGGTTAGTCTAGCGGGAGATATCAGTGGTTGTGGTTAGTCTAGCGGGAGATATCAGCGGTTGTGGTTAGTCTAGCGGGAGATATCAGTGGTTGTGGTTAGTCTAGCGGGAGATATCAGTGGTTGTGGTTAGTCTAGCGGGAGATATCAGCGGTTGTGGTTAGTCTAGCGGGAGATATCAGTGGTTGTGGTTAGTCTAGCCGGAGATATCAGTGGTTGTGGTCTCCCCTCTGTGCTCCGAGCCTCCCATGTCTTAATCATCCATCCCCACACCACGCGGCCTCTGCACCTTAGCAGCCTACAGCTGCTCGCTGTGCCTCTCTCTCCCTTTCTCCATGGCTCCGGTTTAATAACGTAGCAAAACAATTGGCTTTTCTGCTGCTTCCTTCACTGGACCGGACCGGCGGTCCCTAGGTCCTTTCGGAATGTATTTATGCATATTGGGTCCGGGGCTTTTGGGGGGGGGGAGCTCTAACTCCCATCTCCATTTGTCCTAATCCTTCAGATTATTCAAATCATGAAGTGTTTAGAGAACGGTCTTCACTCCTCCCTTGGCCTTGATTGATTAATTTGAGGTCACTAATTAGTAAGGGAATTCCCCTCACCTGGTTGTCTAGGTCTTAGTAAGGAACTCCCCCTCACCTGGTTGTCTAGGTCTTAGTAAGGAACTCCCCTCACCTGGTTGTCTAGGTCTTAGTGAGGAACTCCCCCTCACCTGGTTGTCTAGGTCTTAGTAAGGAACTCCCCTCACCTGGTTGTCTAAGTCTTAATTGAAAGGAAAAACCGAAAACCAGCAGACACTCGGCCCTCCGTGGAATCGTTTCACAACCCTGGATTAGAGGGACAATAGAGGCCTGAGTACCAGGCCATTTTTAGCAAGTTTGGTAGGCTACACATCAGCGTCATTCATTTGCACAGTTTTGGATGGAATTACCGTGACCGACAGTCACAGGGAATTTGATTGGTGCCTCGTGACTCGTGACTGCCGGTATGGCTGTAATACGGCCACCGCCCTACTCCTGTTCACTATGGTCCCGGAGATCTGGCAGCACGGCAAAATCAATCAATCAATCAATCAATCAAAACAATCTAGCAGCTCCGCACAATATAGGAACATGAACTCCTCTCTAGTGAGGGACTGAACATTTATTGGCATTGAGCGAAGAGATATACTGACGAAAGACAGAATTCATACTTACAAATATAGGTCTTGGTTCGTAGCTCTCTTCAAACAGTTTGTCGATCGCAAACAGTGCTGCCTTTTATGACAAGATCAGAATTGACACATTGATTACGATAATAATAATAATAATAATAATAATAATATGCCATTTAGCAGACGCTTTTATCCAAAGCGACTTACAGTCATGCGTGCATAAAATGTTGTGTGTACGGGTGGTCCCGGGGATCGAACCCACTACCTTGGCGTTACAAGCGCCGTGCTCTACCAGCTGAGCTAAATTGTACGGAATCGTATGTAAAACTAGAATCATACTGATACAAACTAGACGACTGTCAAAGTGAGTAAGGAAGGTCTACCTTGGCGTTGGCCGTGTCAAAGATGGTCTCCACCATGATAATATCCGCTCCTCCATCCAACAGGCCCCGGACCTGCTCAGTGTAGGCGTCAGCCAGCTCATCAAAGGCTAAGGGGGAGGAAACAGAAGCACTCACCGTGGTGACACCATCAGAGATAGCACACCATCAGAGATAGTACACCATCAGAGATAGTACACCATCAGAGATAGCACTGTCAACTCTGGAGGTCAGCAATGGTTTATCAAGACTCACCTGAGAGGCCTTAGAGAGAGACCCTGATAGGGTGACAGTTAAGACAGCTACTATACCGTAGATCTGTAGTGACAGCTGACAGACTGACAGTTTGCCGTGACACCAGTTTAAAAAAAAGGGGAATAAAGAAAATGAGGATGAAACAACGAGCTGTTCTCTTACTGACGTTCCTGAAGTCAGGTCTTTCCACGGAGGGGGACACTGACAGGGTTTTATTGGTGGGGCCCATAGCGCCCGCCACGTATCTTTTACAACCTGGTAATAAAAAATAAAATAAAATATTTGTGAATTAAAAAACATGTAAAATACATATATTACACACAATGTTGTCAATGTGAAATTATTATTATTTTTTCCTCCAATAACAATACTCTTATCTTTATCAGCTGACCTGTCTGGTTGGTGACATCATCTGCTGCTTTCCTGGCTATCTCTGCTGACACCTTGTTCATTCGATAGGCCTGGGAAAAGATCAGTGAGTCAAACAATTCTCTGCCGACACCTTGTTCATTCGATAGGCCTGGGAAAAGATCAGTGAGTCAAACAATTCTCTGCCGACACCTTGTTCATTCGATAGGCCTGGGAAAAGATCAGTGAGTCAAACAATTCTCTGCCGACACCTTGTTCATTCGATAGGCCTGGGAAAAGATCAGTGAGTCAAACAATTCTCTGCCGACACCTTGTTCATTCGAGTAGGCCTGGGAAAAGATCAGTGAGTCAAACAATTCTCTGCCCGACACCTTGTTCATTCGAGTAGGCCTGGGAAAAGATCAGTGAGTCAAACAATTCTCTGCCGACACCTTGTTCATTCGAGTAGGCCTGGGAAAAGATCAGTGAGTCAAATAATTCTCTGCTGACGCCTTGTTCATTCGATAGGCCTGGGAAAAGATCAGTGAGTCAAACAATTCTCTGCTGACACCTTGTTCATTCGATAGGCCTGGGAAAAGATCAGTGAGTCAAACAATTCTCTGCTGACACCTTGTTCATTCGATAGGCCTGGGAAAAGATCAGTGAGTCAAACAATTCTCTGCTGACACCTTGTTCATTCGATAGGCCTGGGAAAAGATCAGTGAGTCAAACAATTCTCTGCTGACGCCTTGTTCATTCGAGTAGGCCTGGGAAAAGATCAGTGAGTCAAACAATTCTCTGCTGACACCTTGTTCATTCGAGTAGGCCTGGGAAAAGATCAGTGAGTCAAACAATTCTCTGCTGACACCTTGTTCATACGATAGGCCTGGGAAAAGATCAGTGAGTCAAATAATTCTCTGCTGACGCCTTGTTCATTCGATAGGCCTGGGAAAAGATCAGTGAGTCAAACAATTCTCTGCCGACACCTTGTTCATTCGATAGGGCCTGGGAAAAGATCAGTGAGTCAAACAATTCTCTGCTGACACCTTGTTCATTCCGATAGGCCTGGGAAAAGATCAGTGAGTCAAACAATTCTCTGCCGACACCTTGTTCATTCGAGTAGGCCTGGGAAAAGATCAGTGAGTCAAACAATTCTCTGCCGACACCTTGTTCATTCGATAGGCCTGGGAAAAGATCAGTGAGTCAAACAATTCTCTGCCGACACCTTGTTCATTCGATAGGCCTGGGAAAAGATCAGTGAGTCAAATAATTCTCTGCTGACGCCTTGTTCATTCGATAGGCCTGGGAAAAGATCAGTGAGTCAAACAATTCTCTGCCGATGCCTTGTTCATTCGATAGGCCTGGGAAAAGATCAGTGAGTCAAACAATTCTCTGCTGACACCTTGTTCATTCGAGTAGGCCTGGGAAAAGATCAGTGAGTCAAACAATTCTCTGCTGACACCTTGTTCATTCGAGTAGGCCTGGGAAAAGATCAGTGAGTCAAACAACCTGAGTGAGTGAGTAATTTATTGAGTCAAGTCACCTTTAGCGACCCATCCCTTACTGACTAAATTTGATCCGATGTTGTGATAATAGCTTTTGATTGGTAATCTGAGTGTTATTCTACAGACTACCCACTAACCAGCTCTCTACAGACTACCCACTAACCAGCTCTCTACAGACTACCCACTAACCAGCTCTCTACAGACTACCCACTAACCAGCTCTCTACAGACTACCCACTAACCAGCTCTCTACAGACTACCCACTAACCAGCTCTCTACAGACTACCCACTAACCAGCTCTCTACAGACTACCCACTAACCAGCTCTCTACAGACTACCCACTAACCAGCTCTCTACAGACTACCCACTAACCAGCTCTCTACAGACTACCCACTAACCAGCTCTCTACAGACTACCCACTAACCAGCTCTCTACAGACTACCCACTAACCAGCTCTCTACAGACTACCCACTAACCAGCTCTCTACAGACTACCCACTAACCAGCTCTCTACAGACTACCCACTAACCATCTCTCTACAGACTACCCACTAACCAGCTCTCTACAGACTACCCACTAACCAGCTGTATACAGACTACCCACTAACCAGCTGTCTACAGACTACCCACTAACCAGCTCTCTACAGACTACCCACTAACCAGCTCTCCTACAGACTACCCACTAACCAGCTCTCTACAGACTACCCACTAACCAGCTGTATACAGACTACCCACTAACCAGCTGTCTACAGACTACCCACTAACCATCTCTCTACAGACTACCCACTAACCAGCTGTATACAGACTACCCACTAACCAGCTCTCTACAGACTACCCACTAACCAGCTGTATACAGACTACCCACTAACCAGCTCTCTACAGACTACCCACTAACCAGCTGTATACAGACTACCCACTAACCAGCTGTCCACAGACTACCCACTAACCAGCTCTCTACAGACTACCCACTAACCAGCTCTCTACAGACTACCCACTAACCAGCTGTCTACAGACTACCCACTAACCAGCTCTCTACAGACTACCCACTAACCAGCTCTCTACAGACTACCCACTAACCAGCTCTCTACAGACTACCCACTAACCAGCTCTCTACAGACTACCCACTAACCAGCTCTCTACAGACTACCCACTAACCAGCTCTCTACAGACTACCCACTAACCAGCTCTCTACAGACTACCCACTAACCAGCTGATACAGACTACCCACTAACCAGCTGTCTACAGACTACCCACTAACCATCTCTCTACAGACTACCCACTAACCAGCTGTATACAGACTACCCACTAACCAGCTCTCTACAGACTACCCACTAACCAGCTCTCTACAGACTACCCACTAACCAGCTCTCTACAGACTACCCACTAACCAGCTGTATACAGACTACCCACTAACCAGCTCTCTACAGACTACCCACTAACCAGCTGTATACAGACTACCCACTAACCAGCTCTCTACAGACTACCCACTAACCAGCTGTATACAGACTACCCACTAACCAGCTGTCTACAGACTACCCACTAACCATCTCTCTACAGACTACCCACTAACCAGCTGTATACAGACTACCCACTAACCAGCTCTCTACAGACTACCCACTAACCAGCTGTATACAGACTACCCACTAACCAGCTCTCTACAGACTACCCACTAACCAGCTCTCTACAGACTACCCACTAACCAGCTCTCTACAGACTACCCACTAACCAGCTCTCTACAGACTACCCACTAACCAGCTCTCTACAGACTACCCACTAACCAGCTCTCTACAGACTACCCATTAACCAGCTCTCTACAGACTACCCACTAACCAGCTCTCTACAGACTACCCACTAACCAGCTCTCTACAGACTACCCACTAACCAGCTCTCTACAGACTACCCACTAACCAGCTGTATACAGACTACCCACTAACCAGCTCTCTACAGACTACCCACTAACCAGCTCTCTACAGACTACCCACTAACCAGCTGTATACAGACTACCCACTAACCAGCTCTCTACAGACTACCCACTAACCAGCTGTCTACAGACTACCCACTAACCAGCTGTCTTACCAAATGTTCCAGTCCGTAGTCAGCTTGGGCGATGCAGGTGCTGCTGAAGGTGTTGGTCTCAATGATGTCTGCCCCGGCAAGCAAGTATTCCTACCGACAAACACAAGGGAGGAACATCAACGCTTATTCACACGCAGCAGGTATTTGCCAAACAGAGAGATCATCTCATCCCGGTCTTTCTGTCTGTATGTCCGTCCATCTCTCTCTCTAGATCTCCCACAAAAACACCAGAAATATGTCTCAATAACAGATCAACCGTAATAAGTATAGGGTTATTATTACTGTAGCATAACAGGCAGGTGCATTGATAACAGCCTAACTTTTACATCTCAGGTTTTTGCTGTCTAGGATAACTTGAATCACTCTTTAACCCACTGACCATACCTTGTAGATGACATCACTGTACCTTGTGTATGTTGTGGATGATATCACTGTACCTTGTGTATGTTGTGGATGATATCACTGTACCTTGTGTATGTTGTAGATGACATCACTGTACCTTGTGTATGTTGTAGATGACATCACTGTACCTTGTGTATGTTGTAGATGATATCACTGTACCTTGTGTATGTTGTAGATGATATCACTATACCTTGTGTATGTTGTAGATGACATCACTATACCTTGTGTATGTTGTAGATGACATCACTGTACCTTGTGTACGTTGTAGATGACATCACTGTACCTTGTGTACCTTGTAGATGACATCACTGTACCTTGTGTATGTTGTAGATGACATCACTGTACCTTGTGTATGTTGTAGATTTTAGTGGACGCTCTATCCAGGCGACTTACGGAGGGTTAAGTGCCGCAAGGGCACAGACAGATGTAGTCGGTGGGATGAACAGCGATTGGTTACTGACACACTAAGTACTCGCCTAGATGACATCACTGTACCTTGTGTATGTTGTAGATGATATCACTGTACCTTGTGTACCTTGTAGATGACATCACTGTACCTTGTGTACCTTGTAGATGACATCACTGTACCTTGTGTATGTTGTAGATGACATCACTGTACCTTTTGTATACTGCTCAAAAAAATAAAGGGAACACTTAAACAACACATCCTAGATCTGAATGAATGAAATAATCTTATTAAATACTTTTTTCTTTACATAGTTGAATGTGCTGACAACAAAATCACACAAAAATTATCAATGGAAATTAAATGTATCAACCCATGGAGGTCTGGATTTGGAGTCACCCTCAAAATTAAAGTGGAAAACCACACTACAGGCCCAACTTTGATGTAATGTCTTTGAAACAAGTCAAAATGAGGCTCAGTAGTGTGTGTGGCCTCCACGTGCCTGTATGACCTCCCTACAACGCCTGGGCATGCTCCTGATGAGGTGGCGGATGGTCTCCTGAAGGATCTCCTCCCAGACCTGGACTAAAGCATCCGCCAACTCCTTGACAGTCTGTGGTGCAACGTGGCGTTGGCGGATGGAGCGAGACACGATGTCCCAGATGTGCTCAATTGGATTCAGGTCTGGGGAACGGGCGGGCCAGTCCATAGCATCAATGCCTTCCTCTTGCAGGAACTGCTGACACACTCCAGCCACATGAGGTCTAGCATTGTCTTGCATTAGGAGGAACCCAGGGCCAACCGCACTAGCATATGGTCTCACAAGGGGTCTGAGGATCTCATCTCGGTACCTAATGGCAGTCAGGCTACCTCTGGCGAGCACATGGAGGGCTGTGCGGCCCCCCAAAGAAATGCCACCCCACACCATAACTGACCCACCGCCAAACCGGTCATGCTGGAGGATGTTGCAGGCAGCAGAACGTTCTCCACGGCGTCTCCAGACTCTGTCACGTCTGTCACATGCTCAGTGTGAACCTGCTTTCATCTGTGAAGAGCACAGGGCGCCAGTGGCGAATTTGCCAATCTTGGTGTTCTCTGGCAAATGCCAAATGTCCTGCACGGTGTTGGGCTGTAAGCACAACCCCCACCTGTGGATGTCGGGCCCTCATACCACCCTCATGGAGTCTGTTTCTGACCGTTTGAGCAGACACATGCACATTTGTGGCCTGCTGGAGGTCATTTTGCAGGGCTCTGGCAGTGCTCCTCCTGCTTCTCCTTACACAAAGGCGGAGGTAGCAGTCCTGCTGCTGGGTTGTTGCCCTCCTACGGCCTCCTCCACGTCTCCTGATGTACTAGCCTGTCTCCTGGTAGCGCCTCCATGCTCTGGACACTACGCTGACAGACACAGCAAACCTTCTTGCCACAGCTCGCATTGATGTGCCATCCTGGATGAGCTGCACTACCTGAGCCACTTGTGTGGGTTGTAGACTCCGTCTCATGCTACCACTAGAGTGAAAGCACCTAAGTGGACAGTTTGATTTCACAGAAGTGTGATTGACTTGGAGTTACATTGCGTTGTTTAAGTGTTCCCTTTATTTTTTTGAGCAGTGTATATTGTTGACGGACATCACTGTACCTTGTGTACATTGTAGATGACATCTCTGTACCTTGTGTACGTTGTAGATGACATCACTGTCCCTTGTGTACGCTACCGTTCAAAAGTTTGGGGTCACTTAGAAATGTACTTGTTTTCGAAAGAAAAGCAATTTTTTTGTCCATTAAAATAACATTAAATTGATCAGAAATACAGTGTAGACATTGTTAATGTTGTAAATGGCTGTTGTAACTGAAAACGGCTGATTTTTATGGAATATCTACAGAGGCGTACAGAGGCCCATTATCAGCAACCATCAGTCCTGTGTTCCAATGGCACGTTGTGTTTGCTAATCCAAGTTTATCATTTTAAAAGGCTAATTGATCATTAGAAAACCCTTTTGCAATTATGTTAGCACAGCTGAAAACTGTTGTGCTGATTAAAGAAGCAATAAAACTGGCCTTCTTGAGACTAGTTGAGTATCTGGAGCATCAGCAATTGTGGGTTTGATTACAGGCTCAAAATGGCCAGAAACAAATAACTTTCTTCTGAAACTCATCAGTCTATTCTTGTTCTGAGAAATGAAGATTATTCCATGCGAGAAATTGCCAAGAAACTGAAGATCTCGTACAACGCTGTGTACTACTCCCTTCACAGAACAGCGCAAACTGGCTCTAACCAGAATAGAAAGAGGAGTGGGAGGCCCCGGTGCACAACTGAGCAAGAGGACAAATACATTAGAGTGTCTAGTTTGAGAAACAGACGCCTCACAGGTCCTCAACTGGCAGCTTCATTAAATAGTACCCATAAAACACCAGTCTCAACGTCAACAGTGAAGAGGCGACTCCGGGATGCTGACCTTCTAGGCAGAGTTGCAAAGAAAAAGCTGGCACAATAAAAATATAAAAGATTAAGATGGGGAAAAGAACACAGACACTGGACAGAGGAAGATTGGAAAAAAGTGTTATGGACAGACGAATCGAAGTTTGAGGTGTTCGGATCACAAAGAAGAACATTTGTGAGACGCAGACCAAATGAAAAGATGCTGGAGGAGTGCTTGATGCCATCTGTCAAGCATGGTGGAGGCAATGTGATGGTCTGGGGGTGCTTTGGTGGTGGTAAAGTGGGAAATGTATACAGGGTAAAAGGGATCTTGAAGAAGGAAGGCTATCACTCCATTTTGCAACGCCATGCCATACCCTGTGGACGGCACTTGATTGGAGCCAATTTCACTCCTACAACAGGACAATGACCCAAAGCAAAGCTCCAAACTATGCAATAACCAGTCACCGGATCTTGTGGGAGCAGCTTGACCGTATGGTACGTAAGAAGTGCCCATCAAGCCAATCCAACTTGTGGGAGGTGCTTCAGGAAGCATGGGGTGAAATCTCTTCAGATTACCTCAACAAATTGACAACGAGAATGCCAAAGGTCTGCAAGGCTGTAATTGCTGCAAATGCAGGATTCTTTGACGAAAGCAAAGTTTGAAGGACACAATTATTATTTCACTTAAAATTCATTATTTCTAACCTTGTCATTGACTACATTTCCTATTCATTTTGCTGTATTTCCTATTGAAACTCATTTCATGTATGTTTTCATGGAAAACAAGGACATTTCTAAGTGACCCCAAACTTTTAAACGGTAGTGTACATTGTAGATGACATCACTGTACCTTGTGTACGGTGTAGATGACATCTCTGTACCTTGTGTATGTTGTAGATGACATCACTGTACCTTGTGTATGTTTTAGATGACATCTCTGTACCTTGTGTATGTTGTAGATGACATCACTGTACCTGGTGTATGTTGTAGATTACATCACTGTACCTTGTGAATGTTGTAGATTACGTCACTCTGGGTGATGCTCAGCAGGTCGTTGTTGCCCTTCAGGCTGTGGGTGTGGTTTTTAAACTCCTCCCCCTGAAGTGCTCCTCCTCCAATCGCCTCTCCTGGATCATGGTGCCCATCCCTCCATCTAGAATCATGATCCTCTTCCCCAACACCTCCCTGAGCTCGGCCTCTAGGGCAGGTCTGCTGGGGCCAGCACCTGAGGTATGCAGTTAGCATATTACATGTTAATAAGGTTAGGACATGTTCCCGTCCCCGGATCTAGAATCATGATCCTCTTCCCTAACACCTCCCCGAGCCTGGCGCCTGCTAGGTGAAATATATTCCAGTCAGTGTATGTAGAACATATGACACGTAGAAATAGATCTGTGTATTATACTCTGATCCTCTTCCCCGAGTCAATTCAAACGGCTCAGACACGAGACGTACGTGGCAGGGACCTACAGACAGCCACGGATTACAAAAAGGGAAAACCAGCCACGTCGCCGACACCGACGTCTCGCTCCCGGACAAGCTAAAAACACCTTCTTCGCCAGCTTTGAGGATAACCCACTGCCACCGACGGGGCCCGCTCCCGAGGACTGTGGGCTCTCGTTCTCCGTGGCCGACGTGAGTAAGACATAAGACCCTCGCAAGGAGTCCGGCCCAGACGGCATCCCTAGCCCCGTCCTCAGAGCATGCGCAGACCAGCTGGCTGGAGTGTTTACGGACATATTCAATCTCTCCCTATCCCAGTCCGCTGTCCCCACTTGCTTCAAGATGTCCACCATTGTTGCTGTACCCACGAAAGCAAAGGTAACTGAACTGAATGACTATCGCCCGTAGCACTCACGTCTGTCATCATGAAGTGCTTTGAGAGGCTAGTTAAGGATCATATCACCTCCACCTTACCTGTCACCCTAGACCCACTTCAATTTGCTTACAGCCCCAATAGATCCACAGACGATGCAATCGCCATCACACTGCCCTATCCCCTCTGGACAAGAGGAATACCTATGTCAGAATGCTGTTCATTGACTACAGCTCAGCCTTCAACACCATAGTACCCTCCAAGCTCATCATTAAGCTCGAGGCCCTGGGTCTGAACCCCGCCCTGTGCAACTGGGTCCTGGACTTCCTGACGGGGCCGCCCCAGGTGGTGAAGGTTGGCAACAACACTGCCACTGCGCTGATCCTCAACACAGGGGCCCCACAAGGGTGCGTGCTCAGCCCCCTCCCTGTACTCCCCTGTTCACCCATGACTGCGTGGCCACGCAAGCCTCCAACTTAATCATCAAGTTTGCAGACGACAGAAACAGTAGTAGGCCTGATTAGGGCCTCCTGTAACTACATGGAGTGGATACAGTCAGTAGGGAAGGTCTGCTAGGGCCTCCTGTAACTACATGGAGTGGATACAGTCAGTAGGGAAGGTCTGCTAGGGCCTCCTGTAGCTACATGGAGTGGATACAGTCAGTAGGGAAGGTCTGCTAGGGCCTCCTGTAGCTATATGGAGTGGATACAGTCAGTAGGGAAGGTCTGCTAGGGCCTCCTGTAGCTACATGGAGTGGATACAGTCAGTAGGGAAGGTCTGCTAGGGCCTCCTGTAGCTATATGGAGTGGATACAGTCAGTAGGGGAAGGTCTGCTAGGGCCTCCTGTAACTACATGGAGTGGATACAGTCAGTAGGGAAGGTCTGCTAGGGGCCTCCTGTAACTACATGGAGTGGATACAGTCAGTAGGAAAGGTCTGCTAGGGCCTCCTGTAGCTACATGGAGTGGATACAGTCAGTAGGGAAGGTCTGCTAGGGCCTCCTGTAACTACATGGAGTGGATACAGTCAGTATGGAAGATCTGCTAGGGCCTCCTGTAACTACATGGAGTGGATACAGTCAGTAGGGAAGGTCTGCTAGGGCCTCCTGTAACTACATGGAGTGGATACAGTCAGTAGGAAAGGTCTGCTAGGGCCTCCTGTAGCTACATGGAGTGGATACAGTCAGTAGGGAAGGTCTGCTAGGGCCTCCTGTAACTACATGGAGTGGATACAGTCAGTAGGGAAGGTCTGCTAGGGCCTCCTGTAACTACATGGAGTGGATACAGTCAGTAGGAAAGGTCTGCTAGGGCCTCCTGTAGCTACATGGAGTGGATACAGTCAGTAGGGAAGGTCTGCTAGGGCCTCCTGTAACTACATGGAGTGGATACAGTCAGTATGGAAGATCTGCTAGGGCCTCCTGTAACTACATGGAGTGGATACAGTCAGTAGGGAAGGTCTGCTAGGGCCTCCTGTAGCTACATGGAGTGGATACAGTCAGTAGGGAAGGTCTGCTAGGGCCTCCTGTAGCTACATGGAGTGGATACAGTCAGTAGGGAAGGTCTGCTAGGGCCTCCAGTAACTACATGGAGTGGATACAGTCAGTAGGGGGAGGTCTGCTAGGGCCTCCTGTAGCTACATGGAGTGGATACAGTCAGTAGGGAAGGTCTGCTAGGGCCTCCTGTAACTACATGGAGTGGATACAGTCAGTAGGGAAGGTCTGCTAGGGCCTCCTGTAACTACATGGAGTGGATACAGTCAGTAGGGAAGGTCTGCTAGGGCCTGCTGTAGCTACATGGAGTGGATACAGTCAGTAGGGAAGGTCTGCTAGGGCCTGCTGTAGCTACATGGAGTGGATACAGTCAGTAGGGAAGGTCTGCTAGGGCCTCCTGTAGCTACATGGAGTGGATACAGTCAGTAGGGAAGGTCTGCTAGGGCCTCCTGTAGCTACATGGAGTGGATACAGTCAGTAGGGAAGGTCTGCTAGGGCCTCCTGTAGCTACATGGAGTGGATACAGTCAGTAGGGAAGGTCTGCTAGGGCCTCCTGTAACTACACGGAGTGGATACAGTCAGTAGGGAAGGTCTGCTAGGGCCTCCTGTAGCTACATGGAGTGGATACAGTCAGTAGGGAAGGTCTGCTAGGGCCTCCTGTAGCTACATGGAGTGGATACAGTCAGTAGGGGAAGGTCTGCTAGGGCCTCCTGTAACTACATGGAGTGGATACAGTCAGTAGGGAAGGTCTGCTAGGGCCTCCTGTAGCTACATGGAGTGGATACAGTCAGTAGGGAAGGTCTGCTAGGGCCTCCTGTAACTACATGGAGTGGATACAGTCAGTAGGGAAGGTCTGCTAGGGCCTCCTGTAGCTACATGGAGTGGATACAGTCAGTAGGGAAGGTCTGCTAGGGCCTCCTGTAGCTACATGGAGTGGATACAGTCAGTAGGGAAGGTCTGCTAGGGCCTCCTGTAGCTACATGGAGTGGATACAGTCAGTAGGGAAGGTCTGCTAGGGCCTCCTGTAGCTACATGGAGTGGATACAGTCAGTAGGGAAGGTCTGCTAGGGCCTCCTGTAACTACATGGAGTGGATACAGTCAGTAGGGAAGGTCTGCTAGGGCCTCCTGTAACTACATGGAGTGGATACAGTCAGTAGGGAAGGTCTGCTAGGGCCTCCTGTAGCTACATGGAGTGGATACAGTCAGTAGGGAAGGTCTGCTAGGGCCTCCTGTAGCTACATGGAGTGGATACAGTCAGTAGGGAAGGTCTGCTAGGGCCTCCTGTAGCTACATGGAGTGGATACAGTCAGTAGGGAAGGTCTGCTAGGGCCTCCTGTAGCTACATGGAGTGGATACAGTCAGTAGGGAAGGTCTGCTAGGGCCTCCTGTAACTACATGGATTGGATACAGTCAGTAGGGAAGGTCTGCTAGGGCCTCCTGTAGCTACATGGAGTGGATACAGTCAGTAGGGAAGGACTGCTAGGGCCTCCTGTAGCTACATGGAGTGGATACAGTCAGTTTACAGTCTAATAGTCGGGCTGTGAATCTGACCTGATGACCACATTGAAAACACTTTACTGAGCCATCTTCTGATGCATCAGGTTGAAATAATGTCATTGATAAGGTGATCCTTTAGAGGGTCTTCTTCATAACACTGTACACGGCAGCAGCATCTCTACCTGACAACATCTTTACCTGACAGCATCTTTACCTGACAACATCTTTACCTGACAGCATCTTTACCTGACAACATCTTTACCTGACAGCATCTTTACCTGACAGCATCTTTACCTGACAGCATCTTTACCTGACAGCATCTCACCTGACAACATCTCACCTGACAGCATCTTTACCTGACAGCATCTTTACCTGACAGCATCTTTACCTGACAACATCTTTACCTGACAACATCTTTACCTGACAACATCTTACCTGACAACATCTTTACCTGACAACATCTCTACCTGACAACATCTCTACCTGACAACATCTTTACCTGACAACATCTCTACCTGACAGCATCTTTACCTGACAACATCTTTACCTAACAACATCTTTACCTGACAACATCTTTACCTGACAACATCTCTACCTGACAACATCTTTACCTGACAGCATCTTTACCTGACAACATCTTTACCTGACAGCATCTTTACCTGACAACATCTTTACCTGACAGCATCTTTACCTGACAACATCTTTACCTGACAACATCTTTACCTGACAACATCTCACCTGACAACATCTTTACCTGACAGCATCTTTACCTGACAGCATCTTTACCTGACAGCATCTTTACCTGACAACATCTTTACCTGACAACCAACATCTTTACCTGACAACCAACATCTTTACCTGACAACCAACATCTTTACCTGACAACCAACATCTTTACCTGACAACATCTCTACCTGACAACATCTTTACCTGACAGCATCTTTACCTGACAACATCTTTACCTGACAGCATCTTTACCTGACAACATCTCTACCTGACAACATCTTTACCTGACAGCATCTTTACCTGACAACATCTTTACCTGACAGCATCTTTACCTGACAACATCTTTACCTGACAGCATCTTTACCTGACAACATCTTTACCTGACAACATCTTTACCTGACAACATCTTTACCTGACAACATCTCTACCTGACAACATCTCTACCTGACAACATCTCTACCTGACAACATCTTTACCTGACAACATCTCTACCTGACAACATCTCTACCTGACAACATATTTACCTGACAACATCTCTACCTGACAACATCTCTACCTGACAACATCTCTACCTGACAACATCTTTACCTGACAGCATCTTTACCTGACAACATCTTTACCTGACAACATCTTTACCTGACAGCATCTTTACCTGACAGCATCTTTACCTGACAACATCTTTACCTGACAGCATCTTTACCTGACAACATCTTTACCTGACAACATCTTTACCTGACAACATCTCTACCTGACAACATCTTTACCTGACAACATCTCTACCTGACAACATCTCTACCTGACAACATCTCTACCTGACAGCATCTCTACCTGACAGCATCTTTACCTGACAACATCTCTACCTGACAACATCTTTACCTGACAACATCTTTACCTGACAGCATCTTTACCTGACAGCATCTTTACCTGACAACATCTTTACCTGACAACATTTTTACCTGACAACATCTTTACCTGACAACATCTTTACCTGACAACATCTTTACCTGACAACATCTTTACCTGACAACATCTTTACCTGACAACTCCCCATGCAGGTGCATCGTGTTTCTGACTCCACTCATTGGTCCTGCTGGCTGTCTGACTTTCACTTCCTGAAAATGCTCAGTACCTGGTAGCTGGTTTGACAACACTGACTAGCTGTCCAGTCTCATGACATCTGTTTGATATCTTGCAAACCAGTAGAAGTTAGTCATAAAATTAGTTACAGCAGTGAATTAGACCATTACACCAGTGGTGGTGAATGCTGGCAGTGAATTAGACCATTACACCAGTGGTGGTGAATGCTGGCAGTGAATTAGACCATTACACCAGTGGTGGTGAATGCTGGCAGTGAATTAGACCATTACACCAGTGGTGGTGAATGCTGGCAGTGAATTAGACCATTACACCAGTGGTGGTGAATGCTGGCAGTGAATTAGACCATTACACCAGTGGTGGTGAATGCTGGCAGTGAATTAGACCATTACACCAGTGGTGGTGAATGCTGGCAGTGAATTAGACCATTACACCAGTGGTGGTGAATGCTGGCAGTGAATTAGACCATTACACCAGTGGTGGTGAATGCTGGCAGTGAATTAGACCATTACACCAGTGGTGGTGAATGCTGGCAGTGAATTAGACCATTACACCAGTGGTGGTGAATGCTGGCAGTGAATTAGACCATTACACCAGTGGTGGTGAATGCTGGCAGTGAATTAGATCCATTACACCAGTGGTGGTGAATGCTGGCAGTGAATTAGACCATTACACCAGTGGTGGTGAATGCTGGCAGTGAATTAGACCATTACACCAGTGGTGGTGAATGCTGGCAGTGAATTAGACCATTACACCAGTGGTGGTGAATGCTGGCAGTGAATTAGACCATTACACCAGTGGTGGTGAATGCTGGCAGTGAATTAGACCATTACACCAGTGGTGGTGAATGCTGGCAGTGAATTAGACCATTACACCAGTGGTGGTGAATGCTGGCAGTGAATTAGACCATTACACCAGTGGTGGTGAATGCTGGCAGTGATTAGACCATTACACCAGTGGTGGTGAATGCTGGCAGTGAATTAGACCATTACACCAGTGGTGGTGAATGCTGGCAGTGAATTAGACCATTACACCAGTGGTGGTGAATGCTGGCAGTGAATTAGACCATTACACCAGTGGTGGTGAATGCTGGCAGTGATTAGACCATTACACCAGTGGTGGTGAATGCTGGCAGTGAATTAGACCATTACACCAGTGGTGGTGAATGCTGGCAGTGAATTAGACCATTACACCAGTGGTGGTGAATGCTGGCAGTGAATTAGACCATTACACCAGTGGTGGTGAATGCTGGCAGTGAATTAGACCATTACACCAGTGGTGGTGAATGGTGCCAGTGAATTAGACCATTACACCAGTGGTGGTGAATGCTGGCAGTGAATTAGACCATTACACCAGTGGTGGTGAATGCTGGCAGTGAATTAGACCATTACACCAGTGGTGGTGAATGCTGCCAGTGAATTAGACCATTACACCAGTGGTGGTGAATGCTGCCAGTGAATTAGACCATTACACCAGTGGTGGTGAATGCTGGCAGTGAATTAGACCATTACACCAGTGGTGGTGAATGCTGGCAGTGAATTAGACCATTACACCAATGGTGGTGAATGCTGGCAGTGAATTAGACCATTACACCAGTGGTGGTGAATGCTGGCAGTGAATTAGACCATTACACCAGTGGTGGTGAATGCTGGCAGTGAATTAGACCATTACACCAGTGGTGGTGAATGCTGGCAGTGAATTAGACCATTACACCAGTGGTGGTGAATGCTGGCAGTGAATTAGACCATTACACCAGTGGTGGTGAATGCTGGCAGTGAATTAGACCATTACACCAGTGGTGGTGAATGCTGCCAGTGAATTAGACCATTACACCAGTGGTGGTGAATGCTGGCAGTGAATTAGACCATTACACCAGTGGTGGTGAATGCTGGCAGTGAATTAGACCATTACACCAGTGGTGGTGAATGCTGGCAGTGAATTAGACCATTACACCAGTGGTGGTGAATGCTGGCAGTGAATTAGACCATTACACCAGTGGTGGTGAATGCTGGCAGTGATTAGACCATTACACCAGTGGTGGTGAATGCTGGCAGTGAATTAGACCATTACACCAGTGGTGGTGAATGCTGGCAGTGAATTCCAGTGCTGTTCAGTACTAGCTGAGTCCAGGGATGGACAACGTTGACGGGGCGGGGCCACAAAACATCTGAAGGGGGTCTGCATACCCACGTCCATACCAACACATGCAGTCAGAGCCCGCCCTAGCCTTTTGGGGGGCCCCAACTTGCGAGCAAAACATTTTAGCGGCCCCCTCTTGACAGTGGAGAGAAAAAAAACGGTTTTAAGAGTTAATTTCCTGCAATTCTACACATTTTGCCATGGGGCGTTGAGAAAATGTTGCAGTTTCAAAGCAAGATTACTACAAGTTTAGATATTATTATTATTATTATTATTATTATTATTATTATTACTGGCCGCTAGACTAATTAACCAATCTTTTAAAAACGTAGCTGACATGGGCAATTGAGTGACTGTCAGGTGACCAACATATCAAGAGAAAAACTGTTGATGCACAACCAAATGTCGAAATTGCACCTTGTGTATTCTACTATTCTAACTCTCAACAGTGATATTGGGGGGGGGGGATTCATCCCCGGGCCTACAAAAGGCCCACCAGCTGCCCATCCCTGATCTAAGATGTTAGTTAGCTCGCTTGTTTGTTTACATAGATGTGGTGTACACGTGACAGGCCAGCCACCCCCACGGAAACTAACGGAACGAAACGGGGTTTAGAACTACATTAATTTGTCCATTAGAAACTCTAGTTGCACGTTTTGCAACTAAAACGAGAGTTTCTATTGGACAAATTCAGGTAGGTCCCTCGCCGTTTCGTTCCGTTTGCTTCAGTTTAAGAAACGTTTTGCACCAGGATAAGCATAATGAATACACCCCTGGTGTCCTGACATTCTGACCCAAGATTAGAAGTTAGAACGAAATGTTCCCTGCTAACAATCTAACTATTTGTCATGTTTTGCCAACGTTACTCTACCAGGCAGTGGAACATGCAGCTAGCACATATTGACTAGCTTGCTATCTATAAACAAATACAAAAAAAAAACGTTTAGCATTTAGGCTAGCTGGCTGAAACAATGTCGACCATAAATTCACGTGGATATACAGCTAGCTAGCTAGCTAACCAATGTGGACTAGCTAGCTAGTCACTGACAGCTGCTAGCCAGCCAGCTGATATCTAGCTAAATACTAAAACCAGCAAGTTGCAACAGTTTACCTTTTTTGTTGAGCTCTCATGCATTGCTAGGAGCCATGGCTTGTATTCTTCTTATTTTCACTCCAAAGGAACAAAAACGGCCTGACGAGGAACCTCCACTGCACACGGAGAAGTATGTTGACACCGCCGGCGTCTGCTTGTCAACTCGACGTCCATAAATCAGCAGAGAAACTTTTCTCCGTCTTGCTGTGTAGGAGCTGCAGAACCACGCATGCGCAGCTTTCATTGAGTAACGTTGAGGGAACATCTAGTACAGAACTTTGCTACAACATGGCGTGAAAGGTCTAGCTCACTGATTACATGTTCAAGGTGACAGCTCCCTGAAAGGGAAAGTGGGTTTGACACAGATACCAAGCCTGTATTTATAACGCGTTTAAAATCATGTCTGGAAATGTATAGACTTCCATTGATGTTATTTTCTTACATAACTTGCAAAGAATCACAAAGCCTAGAAAATAAAGTCTGAGGGAAAAAAACATGTCCTAAAAGAAACAAAAACTCCATATGCATGTATTGTGGCCTAATCAACAGGTAGGCTATTCAGAACGTTCAGCAAAACAGAATAAAAACCACATCAACGTTTTAATTACTGAGTTTATTTTCTGCTTGTTTGTCTCACACTAGTATTGCTTCAACTTCAGACTCATGGCACCTCCACCCCCAGCGGCTGAGGGGACTAAGATTGTAGTTTTACCCAGACAAACAGTTTGTTCTTTTACAGTTACATTATTGTATGTTTCTGGCATCAACACGGCCTAGTTTACTGTCATATCATGAGGCTCTGGGGTGAAGTTTTCCCTAGGTACAGACCTTGGATCAGCTTCCCCTCCCCCAAGCGGAACCCTAAACATTAGTGGGGATAATGCTAGACTGACTCAAGATCACTCTACTCTAATCATGAAAGCCAACTTTTCACTCATTTTGACAATAAACAGAACTGCAGTTCTGGCATACTGGTAGCCTGGGTGAAGGATAATGTAGCCTGGGTGAATGATAATGTAGCCTGGGTGAATTATAATGTTGCCTGGGTGAATTATAATGTTGCCTGGGTGAATTGTAATGTAGCCTGGGTGAATGATAATGTAGACTGGGTGAATGATCATGTAGATTGGGTGAATGATAATGTAGCCTGGGTGAAATTAATTATAATGTAGCCTGGGTGAATGATAATGTAGACTGGGTGAATGATCATGTAGCCTGGGTGAATGATAATGTAGCCTGGGTGAATTATAATGTAGACTGGGTGAATGATAATGTAGCCTGGGTGAAATGAAGTATAATGTAGCCTTTGTGAATGATAATGTAGCCTGGGTGAATTATAATGTAGCCTGGGCGAATGATAATGTAGACTGGGTGAATGATAATGTAACCTGGGCGAATGATAATGTAGCCTGGGTGAATTATAATGTAGCCTGGGTGAATGATAATGTAGCCTGGGTGAATGATCATGTAGACTGGGTGAATGATAATGTAGACTGGGTTAATTATAATGTAGCCTGGGTGAATGATCATGTAGCCTGGGTGAATGATCATGTAGACTGGGTGAATGATCATGTAGCCTGGGTGAATGATAATGTAGCCTGGGTGAATGATAATGTAGCCTGGGTGAATGATAATATAGCCTGGGTGAATGATAATGTAGCCTGGGTGAATGATAATGTAGCCTGGGTGCCAGTCTGTTTATGCTCTCTTGCCAACTCCTTATGGAACTGTCTTGCCAGACATTGGATTGACAATGTAGTAGGCCAGAGCCCAAACAGATCTGGGACCAGGCTGTTAACATACTGGGTCCTTTTTCCATTCATTTTAGGCTCTGAACAGGGGAGGCAAAAACATCCCCTGTTTTTTTATGTAATAATTTAGAACAGTGCAAGCACTCATACAATACAAGCTTCTCATAAATTCATATCTTTAGTTCTCCACAGGTGACTAGTAAATAACTCAGTAGCGCTTCTTATGTGTAAGTTCCTCTTATGTGTAAATTATTTTTATGCGAATTACATGTAATTTCACATTTATTGCATCATCATTTTTAAAATCTAGTGAATGAATCCTGCTCAGTCCTTTGAAATAAATATTTCTCCCTACTCTTTAGAAATGACACTCATGAAACTGCTTTAAAATGCTTTTGTATTTCTCAAACATTTAAATTCCTTTAGTACCGGTCAAAAATATGTATCTGTTTAGATGTAAATGTGTGGGGACAAAGTGGGAGCGACTGATAACAGGTCAGGGTGCAGTTCCGGGGTTGTGACGCTAGAGGTCGCTCTCCCCATAGAGGGCAGTGGAGAAGGCACTGTAGTCCAGGGCCCCTGGGACCCCATCAGGCCCATTGTAGAGGGGCATCCTGGCGATACAGTATTCTGCCTGCTCTGGGGGCAGCTCTCTACGCAGCTCCTCCAGCAGGATGAAGGGCTATGGAAAGGATACAACAGAGAGACATTAGTGACCACATTTGAGATGACATTGTAAAATAAACTTTAAATACCATTGTGACATGACTTGACTAGATAAAGACAGACAGAGAGAGAGAGAGAGAGAGAGAGAGAGAGAGAGATAAAGAGAAAGAGAGAGAGAGAGAGAGAGAAAGAGAAAGAGAGAGAGAGAGAGAAAGAGAGAGAGAGAGAGAGAAAGAGAGAGAGAGAGAAAGAGAAAGCATGCGAGAAAGTAAGCGTGCGCGAGACAGATAAAACAAAGAGTGAGAGAGAAAGCAAGTGAATGAGACAGAGAGAACCACCACTCCCCACCTTATCAGCAGCCAGGATCTTGAAGGAGGCCAGGACCTGCTCTGAGGTGTCTGAGTCGGACGTCTCTCTAGTCATGAAGTCAACGAAGGACTGGAAGGTCACCTTGTTGGACCCGTTGGGATCCACTAGAGACATGATGCGGGCAAACTCAGACTCTCCCTACAAATCACAGAGCATAGTATAATCAGGCTACTTTATTACAACAGCCACATTGATTTAGCCAGGTCCCAGATCTGTTGTTGCTGTCTTGCCAATTCCTATGGTCATTGTCAGGTGACGTAACAAACAGATCTGGAACCAGGCTAACATTGAGTCAATCAGGTTGTGATTAACAGACAGATGAGATAGCTGTGCTAGTCATGTCCAACCTGGTGAAGGGTTATGTTTGATACATTACTCATGTCCAACCCTGTTAAGGGTTATGTTTGATACATTACTCATGTCCAACCCTGTTAAGGGTTATGTTTGATTAGCAGGTCAGAGTAGGGATCAGCAATGGCCTGTCTGTGTCCCAAATGGCACCCTAGTCCCTTTACAGTGCACTAGTGTTGACCAAGGGCCCTATGTGCTCTGGTCAACAGAGTGCACTAGTGTTGACCAAGGGCCTGTGTGCTCTGGTCAACAGAGTAGGTCAGTGTACGGGCAATAGGGTGTTGTCTGTGCACTGCAGAGAGAGACCAGTGAATGTTCCAAGAGCGCTTCCATATTAAACGTAACAGGACAAAGGCCTTGTGACCAACCTAAAAAGAATACACCTTCATTTACATCCCTGGCATACATCATGGGATTCCCTATGTGTGGTGTGGTGTCATTGTGATGGCTTGGGGAACAGAGAGAGAGAGAGACATGGTGTTGTATCATTATCTACAGTATTACATTTACATTTACGTCATTTAGCAGACGCTCTTATCCAGAGCGACTTACAAATAGGTGCATTCACCTTATAGCCAGTGGGATAACCACTTTACGTTTTTTATTTTATTTTTTATATATATTTATTTATTTATTTTTAGTTTTTTAGTTTTGGGGTTGGGGTTTGGGTTGGGGTAAGGGGGGGGGTAGAAGGATTACTTTATCCTATCCCAGGTATTCCTTAAAGAGGTGGGGTTTCAAGTGTCTCCGGAAGGTGGTGAGTGACTCCGCTGTCCTGGCGTCGTGAGGGAGCTTGTTCCACCATTGGGGTGCCAGAGCAGCGAACAGTTTTGACTGGGCTGAGCGGGAACTATGCTTCCGCAGAGGAAGGGGAGCCAGCAGGCCAGAGGTGGATGAACGCAATGCCCTCATTTGGGTGTAGGGACTGATCAGAGCCTGAAGGTACGGAGGTGCCGTTCCCCTCACAGCTCCGTAGGCAAGCACCATGGTCTTGTAGCAGTATAAGTGACTGGGGGTGATTCTGCCATTATTAATAAGAGCCTGTATTGTCTCATGATAAGAGGGCATGAATGACAGCTGTTCTCTCTAGTGGCTGCATCACAAATGGCAGCCTATCCCCTATGTAGTGCACTACTTTTTAACAGAGCCCTATGGTCCCTATGGTCCCCATGAGCTCTATGAGCCCTGATCAGAGGTGGTAAATAGGGAGTGGTTTGAGACAGAGCAGCCACTGAGTGACCCTGGAAGATAAAGACCACATCACCAATAGTCAGCATATCTGGGGGCATTTTGGACCATGATCAACAGTTTCACAATGATTCCTGGCCATCATTGTGAAAAGCTAATATTGATAATTCTGACAAAATGTACTCACTATTAAAGATAGGTTACTTAACAGTGAGGACGTTTTGTCAGAATGATCGTGTGAGGCCTTTAGATTCTTATGACACTCTTATGACAGTCTTATGACAGTCTTATGACACTCTTATGACACTCTTATGACACTCTTATGACAGCTCATTCTATGTATTTACCAGATCGTAGCCCATGGAGATCAGACATGCTCTGAAGTCATCCGTTTCCATGCCTCCTTTCTTCTTCTGCAGGGTGGGAGAGGAGGAGGAGGATGAGGGGGAGGAGGAAGAGGAGTGGAGAGGTGGAGGAGGAGGGGGAGGAGGAGGGGGAGTGGAGAGGAGGAGGAGGAGGTAGGGAAGGGGGTGGAGAGGAGGAGGGGGAGTGGAGAGGAGAGGGGAGTGGAGAGGAGGGGGGAGTGAAGAGGTGGTGGAGGAGGAGGAGGAGGAGGAGAAGGAGAAGGAGGGAGTGTGGAGAGGAGTGGGGGAGTGGAGAGGAGGAGGGGAGTGGAGAGGAGGAGGGGAGGAGAGGAGGAGGTAGGGAAGGGGGTGGAGAGGAGGAGGGGGAGTGGAGAGGAGGAGGGGGAGTGGAGAGGAGGAGGTAGGGAAGGGGGTGGAGAGGTGGTGGAGGAGTGGAGAGGAGGAGGGAGTGTGGAGAGGAGGGGGAGTGGAGAGGAGAGGAGGAGGAGGAGGAGGGAGTGTGGAGAGGAGGGGGGAGTGGAGAGGAGGGGGAGTGTAGAGGTAGAGGTAGAGGAGAGAGAGTGGAGAGGTGGAGAAGGAGGAGAGGAGGAGGAGGTAGAGGAGGAGGGGAGGAGAGAGGGCAATGGAGAGACAGACCAAGCCACATGGCCAATGACAGGGGATGGAGGATGGGGGTACAGGGTGAGAGAGTCCAGTGTGGATATGACAAGGAGAGGTGTGGGGAGGGAGGGGGGAGAGGGGGAGAGTGGATATGACAAGGAGAGGAATAGAGGAGACAACAGACAGATAGATGGTCAGACAGACAGACAAACGGACAGGCAGACAGACAGACAGACGGACAGACAGACAGACAGACAGACAGACAGACAGACAGACAGACAGGCAGACAGACAGGCAGACAGGCAGACAGACAGACAGACAGACAGACAGACAGACAGGCAGGCAGGCAGGCAGGCAGACAGGCAGGCAGACAGACAGTGACAAGAAGCACAAGACAAAGAACAGAGAGAGAGAGAGAGAAGATCATTCATTCAGTGTCTTTGATGAGAGGAGGGCCTGTGATAACACCATGCCATTGTTTCTCTAACAGAGAGAGATATTGCCTTCAGCGATACCTACAGCAACACAATACTATACATACACATCTGGGCCTGTATTCAGGGAACCTCTCAGAGTAGGAGCGCTGATCTGGGACCAGGTCACCCCTGTCCATATGGAGTGCTGATCTGGGACCAGGTCACCCCTGTCCATATGGAGTGCTGATCTGGGACCAGGTCACCCCTGTCCATATGGAGTGCTGATCTGGGACCAGGTCACCCCTGTCCATATGGAGTGCTGATCTAGGACCAGGTCACCCCTGTCCATATGGAGTGCTGATCTGGGACCAGGTCACCCCTGTCCATATGGAGTGCTGATCTGGGACCAGGTCACCCCCTGTCCATATGGAGTGCTGATCTGGGACCAGGTCACCCCTGTCCATATGGAGTGCTGATCTAGGACCAGGTCACCCCTGTCCATATGGAGTGCTGATCTGGGACCAGGTCACCCCCTGTCCATATGGAGTGCTGATCTGGGACCAGGTCACCCCCTGTCCATATGGAGTGCTGATCTGGGACCAGGGCACCCCCTGTCCATATGGAGTGCTGATCTGGGACCAGGTCACCCCTGTCCATATGGAGTGCTGATCTGGGACCAGGTCACCCTGTCCATATGGAGTGCTGATCTGGGACCAGGTCACCCCCTGTCCATATGGAGTGCTGATCTGGGACCAGGTCACCCCTGTCCATATGGAGTGCTGATCTGGGACCAGGTCACCCCTGTCCATATGGAGTGCTGATCTGGGACCAGGTCACCCCTGTCCATATGGAGTGCTGATCTGGGACCAGGTCACCCCTGTCCATATGGAGTGCTGATCTGGGACCAGGTCACCCCTGTCCATATGGAGTGCTGATCTGGGACCAGGTCACCCCCTGTCCATATGGAGTGCTGATCTGGGACCAGGTCACCCCTGTCCATATGGAGTGCTGATCTGGGACCAGGTCACCCCTGTCCATATGGAGTGCTGAATGAATACATACCCTGAATATATTATAATATTGTAAAGTGGAGAGCTGAGCTGTCTAGAGAGAAGCCCCTTGAGATCAATATACACCAAACATTAACCTCCTACAGAGAACAAGTCACTTTACTATTATTATAACTAGTGCTGAATGGTGGTGTTACTGCTTGTGTTAGCGCAGTTAGCACACAACATGTGACTGCTGCCATGCCAGGGGGAGGAGTCAGGGTTTAGTAACAGGTGCACATGGTTTGGTCAGTACCTGGTTGTTATGTCTCACTCAGGCTGACCAGGCAAGCTTTGAACTCTTCACAGGGCAGTCTGCCAGACCTGTCCTGCAGGCAGCCACACAGCCAACACATTTACATTTTAGTCATTTAGCAGACGACGTTTATCCAGAGCGATTTACAGGGAGCAATTAGGGTTAAGTGCCTCGCTCAAGGGCACATCGACAGATTTTTCACCTAGTCGGCTCGGGGATTAGAACCAGAGACCTTTCGGTTACTGGCACAACGCTCTTAACCACTAAGCTACCTGCGCGCACACACACACACACACACACACACACACACACACACACACACACACACACACACACACACACACACACACACACACACACACACACACACACACACACACACACACACACACACACACACACACACACACACACACACACACACGATCCATGGTGTCAGTAAACGTGAGCTAATTAGCTGAACGTCATTAGCATGGATTGTGTTTTGATCTGTAACGTCCCGTAATATTACAAACATTTGACAAAATACTAAGAAGTGAGTTACAAACCAAAAGCGGTCAAGGCCTTGAGTTAGATAAGTCACATTCCTGGACTTAGATACAATAAATATAAATGTCATCGCCACACAGGAAAAGGACAGAGACACTTAAGACACAGAGGGATACACAACCCTGTCGAAGTGGGTTAGGGTCAGGGACACTGGAAAGACACAGAGAGACACAGAGGGACACAGTACCCTGTCGAAGTGGGTTAGGGTCAGGGACACTGGAAAGACACAGAGAGGCACAGAGGGATACACAACCCTGTCGAAGTGGGTTAGGGTCAGGGACACTGGAAAGACACAGAGAGGCACAGAGGGATACACAACCCTGTCGAAGTGGGTTAGGGTCAGGGACACTGGAAAGACACAGAGAGACACAGAGGGACACAGTACCCTGTCGAAGTGGGTTAGGGTCAGGGACACTGGAAAGACACAGAGGGACACAGCAGGTTAAGGTTAGAGGAAAGACACAGAGAGACACAGTACCCTGTCGAAGTGGGTTAGGGTCAGGGACACTGGAAAGACACAGAGGGACACAGCAGGTTAAGGTTAGAGGAAAGACACAGAGGGACACAGAGGGACACAGTACCCTGTCGAAGTGGGTTAGGGTCAGGGACACTGGAAAGACACAGAGAGACACAGCAGGTTAAGGTTAGAGGAAAGACACAGAGGGACACAGCACCCTGTCGAAGTGGGTTAGGGTCAGGGACACTGGAAAGACACAGAGAGACACAGTACCCTGTCGAAGTGGGTTAGGGTCAGGGACACTGGAAAGACACAGAGGGACACAGCAGGTTAAGGTTAGAGGAAAGACACAGAGAGACACAGTACCCTGTCGAAGTGAGTGAAAGACTGGCGGAACTCGTTCATCTGTTGCTGGCTGATGCCCTTAGCGTCCCGCGTCAGAATCTGGGTCTCGATCTCATTGATGGTTCTAGCGATGGTGGTCAACAGCTGCTCCCAACCCACACGGATATGCTGCAGAGAGACAGCGAGAGAGAGAGAGAGAGAGAGAGAGAGAGGAGGCTGAAGGCCAAGTCACAGGGTGGGGTCTGAACCCCCGTCTACCGGTCACGAGGCCGAAAGCCAAGTCACAGGGTGGGATCTGAACCCCGGTTTTCCCGCGTGGAAAAATACCAGCTTAACCATTAGGCCAAGAGGAGTGAGGCAACGGTATCATAAAACAGATCCCAACATTGTATTTGTGAGAATGATCTCTGAACTGTTCAAGCCCCATATAATAGGCCACGTACCTCCATGGTGTAGTTGGAGTGCTTGTTGTCGAAGATGAGGAACTCTTGGATGTGTTGGTGGTCTCCCTCTAGCTTGTCGATGTTGCACTTGTAGTTGATGATGACCTGTTCGAACTGCTTCAGCTGGCTCATCTGGTCCTCCAGAGAACCTCCGATGTCAACGGAACTACGACCGATCTCCTGGTTGGAGAGAGGAGAAAGAAAAGGTGATCATCACCATCGGATGCGTCCCAAATTGCACTATATTTTATATATATAGTGCACACTGCCTTTGCCCAGGGTCCACAGGGATCTGGTCTAAAGTAGTGCACTATATATGGGGATAGGGAGCCATTTGGGACGTAGCCATTGTGTTTCTGTTCAGAACATCCCCTGAGCTGCAGGGCACTGTTTAGCATCTGTTAAAAACAGGATGGTTGCTTAGTTGGTTGGTTGGTGGGTTTTCAATATGCAGCTTGGGCCCTAGGTGCTATGGTTCGGTTCGGGTCAATTCCATTGCAATTACCTCCATTCAGGAAGTCAACTGAAATTCCAAATTCCAATATTTACTTCCTGAACGGACTGAATTGAAATGGAATTGATCCTCTCAACCCTAGAAGGTACAGATCCCTACAGGTGTACAGCACAGGAGGCAGGTGAGGGGAGGACACCTCGTAATAATGGCTGGAATGGAGTGAATGGAATAGAACCCATGTGTTTGATTCCATTCATTTCGTTCTAGCCGCTACGGTGAGCCCGTCCTCCCCAATTAAGGTGCCACCAGCCGCCTGTTGTACAGATGCCAGGTGACCAAAGGTCAGGACAGGTAGGTAGGTATCTGTCTCACCTCCATCCGGGTCTGGATCCACGGTCCGATGATGTTGGCCTGGGCAGCAAACTGTCGTCTGAGACGCTCGTTGGCATGCTGTCTAGCTAGCTCCTCTTGGAGAACACCGTTTCTCTGGGGAACCAGCTTCTTCACCTGATCGACCAGCACAGGAAGGGTTAACACTACAGAATCTGGTTCACACTGTGGGACGGTTTCCCCAACACAGAATATTAATTTGAGTGCTTTTTTTAGTCTTAGGACTGGGCTTAATCTGTGTCTGGGAAACTGGTTATGTCTATAGTTAACACAGGGTTTTTCAATCCCACTGGGCCCCGGGCTTTTGTTCTAAGCCAAGCACATACACCCCTGATTGAACTAATCAGCGAATCATCAAGCCATTGATTAGTGAATCGGGTGTATTAGCACTGTGCTGTAATGAAAGCCTGCTGCACACCCTGAGGGGGTCTCCAGGATCGAGATTGAAGAGCTTTAACACAAAGATTCACAGTACAACGCACACAAAAAACAGACATTGTCTGCGTCCCAAAAAGGCTCTGGTCAAAAGCAGTGCGCTATATAAGGAATCGGGTGCCATTTGGGACCTTGAGATGCTAGTAGCTACCTTGTCCCATTTCAGTCCTATCTCTGCTGGTGTGATGTCACTGTAGGGGTTGGTGAGGTCAGGAGAGATGCCGTAGCTCTGGGCGATCTTCTGTACCTCCATGTAGATGCTCAGAATGGCCTGTCTCTCACAGTCAGCCTCTGGGAGGGTGGCCTTGAACTGGTCATGGGCTGAGATCAGGCTCTGGGGAGCGAGGTGGAGAGGAGACAGAGTTACGGGGGGGGGAACCGCGTTGTCATCCGTCATTCTGACATGACATGTCTTTAAATAAATACAGTGTAGACAATCGTGCTGACTCATGGAAGGAACACAGCACCATGGAGCTATCTGATATGAGACAATGGAAGGAACACAGCACCATGGAGCTATCTGATATGAGACAATGGAAGGAACACAGCACCATGCAAACGAGAGAGAGAGAGAGAGAGAGAGAGAGAGAGAGAGAGAGAGAGAGAGAGAGAGGAGAGAGGAGGAGAGAGAGAGAGAGAGAGAGAGAGAGAGAGAGAGAGAGAGAGACAGAGAGAGAGAGAGAGAGAGATCCGTCTCACCTGGATGTCATCCACAGTGTGAACTATGCATATGTATTTACCTGGATGTCATCCACAGTGTGAACTATGAACATGTCTTTACCTGGATGTCATCCACAGTGTGAACTATGAACATGTCTTTACCTGGATGTCATCCACAGTGTGAACTATGAACATGTCTTTACCTGGATGTCATCCACAGTGTGAACTATGAACATGTCTTTACCTGGGTGTCATCCACAGTGTGAACTATGAACATGTCTTTACCTGGATGTCATCCACAGTGTGAACTATGAACATGTCTTTACCTGGATGTCATCCACAGTGTGAACTATGAACATGTCATTACCTGGATGTCATCCACAGTGTGAACTATGAACATGTCTTTACCTGGATGTCATCCACAGTGTGAACTATGAACATGTCTTTACCTGGATGTCATCCACAGTGTGAACTATGAACATGTCTTTACCTGGGTGTCATCCACAGTGTGAACTATGAACATGTCTTTACCTGGATGTCATCCACAGTGTGAACTATGAACATGTCTTTACCTGGATGTCATCCACAGTGTGAACTATGAACATGTCTTTACCTGGATGTCATCCACAGTGTGAACTATGAACATGTCTTTACCTGGATGTCATCCATAGTGTGAACTATGAACATGTCTTTACCTGGATGTAATGCACAGTGTGAACTATGAACATGTCTTTACCTGGGTGTCATCCACAGTGTGAACTATGAACATGTCTTTACCTGGGTGTCATCCACAGTGTGAACTATGAACATGTCTTTACCTGGATGTCATCCATAGTGTGAACTATGAACATGTCTTTACCTGGATGTTATGCACAGTGTGAACTATGAACATGTCTTTACCTGGGTGTCATCCACAGTGTGAACTATGAATATGTATTTACCTGGATGTCATCCACAGTGTGAACTATGAACATGTCTTTACCTGGATGTCATCCACAGTGTGAACTATGAACATGTCCTGCAGGTCTTCCATGGCTCCTTCCATCCAGTTGTTAAAGGGAGCTGACCTCTTAGAGAACTCCAGGAACAGCTGGTCAATAGTCTCCAGTAGCTTCTCCGTCCTCTGAGAGACACCAAGGTAGGGAAATGGGATTCCATTAATGCCAAATGATCAGTTAATATGATGAATATATCATGACCAAGTGGTTTTGAACTACTCTTAAACACTGTTTATTGTTGATTTGTGACATGAAACCTGGTCATTCAGAACAGTGAGTAATGAGTTGTGATTTCTGTGTTGATCATCTGAGTGCATATTTGGTCAGCAGATTAGAACCAGACTAGAACCAGATTAGAACCAGATTAGAACCAGATTAGGCCCTCTGACCCTTTGCTTCATCCTCACACATTCACAGGAGCAGGAGATCACTACTGGTGATTACAGCTTGTGGGGTGAGACCTGGGCATCCTCACCCCATTAGCCTTCACCAGAGGACCTCTGACTCCCCCATTAGCCTTCACCAGAGGGCCTCTGTCTCCCCTACACTAGCCCCCACCAGAGGGCCTCTGTCTCCTACACTAGCCCCCACCAGAAGAACCCAGCCCTATTCTGTACCTCCAGGTTCTCCCTCCTCTTCTGGGTGAGGGTCCCCAGCTGGTCCCACTGGTCACAGATGCCCTGGCAGCGCTCGTTGATGGCAGAGGCAGCATGGTAGTCCAGCTCACTGTGGACACAGAGAGAGAGAGAGAGAGAGAGGAAGGAGAGAGAGAGAGAGAGAGAGAGAGAGAGAGAGAGAGAGAGAGAGAGTGCTCTGGTCAAAAGTAGTGCGCTATATAGGGAATAGGGTGCCATTTGAAAGGCAGGCTAACAGTGTGCGTCGTTGTGACTTTGTGGAGCCATGCTTGTGAGTCAACAGTACATAGCTGTTGGATGTGTTTCATATGTAGATAACCTTTGATCTCTGACATACCGAGACAGAGTTCACATTCTGTTGGATACACCTGGAGCTACTCTCACCGGACAGTTTATTAGGTACACCCTCCCCCTCCGTCACCAAAAATGTATCGCTCCTACAGACAGTGAGTCAAGGTGGCCGTGGCTTGCTATTGTGAAGGAAAATGTTATGCTTGTACTTTTCTACTGACCCATTTGACTGGGTTCGTGCAAGTGACTGATTGATCGTGCCTGGGAGGAATCCTCACTATCAGTATAAGCAAAGTTTGACTTTGAGACCCTGGTGGTAATTTCCACGGCACTAAATAAAACAGGCATCGAGGCATTCAGTTACTGTTTGATTAAACATTAGAACGGGAAAAACAAGTGACCTGAATGGTGCGACAAACAAAAAACATCCAGTCAGCGGCAGTTCTGTGGGCGAAAAAACTACTTGGTGATGAGAGAGGTCGAAGGAGAATGGCAAGAATCGTGCAAGAATTTTGATGTTCCCGATTCCATCGCACAGGGTGTATGAGTTGATATACACAACAATGCAAGATTCAAGACTTCGTGCTTTTGAACAAAAATTATTGTACAGAATTCTTGCCACCAACAACATGTTGAATATTTGGGGCATACCATCATCGCTGCTCTGCAGACCATTTGTTCTGGTGTTGCCCTCAGGTAGCCTGCTTCTGGTCTCAGGTTCAGGAATGGCTCAAAAAGCATAACATTCATCAAAAATCGACCCTAGAAATAGCATTGTTGGGAGTTCTGGAGAGACCTGGTCAGTCAGTTACTAATATACTAATACTTTTAGTAAAAGTATTTCTCTTCAACTCGCAATCTGTGGATTCTATTCGATTAGATAGATTAAAATTGTATGTTAAACATCACAGCATAGTTGAAAGAGATATGGTGTGTCGTGACGTGACTCTCATTATTGTGGTGACTATTATTTGTCGAATAATTACTAGATTAAATTAATCATGTAACAATTAACTCATTAGGAATTTGGGGCACCAGGGGAAAAGTTGTTTAACGAGTTACCGTTTCCTGAATTAACTCTAAAGACATCTAGATATCTCTTATCGTTTAACATTTATTAATAATGTACCTCATATCAGTTTCATTCTGAAAGTCGTAGACTCTTTAATATTTAACGTCATTTAGCAGACACTCTTATCCAGAGCGACTTACAGTTAGTGCACACATTATTTATTTGTATTTATACTGACCCCCCGTGGGAAACTAACCCACAACCCTGGCGTTGCAAACGCCATGCTTTACCAACTGAGCTATCTCCCTGCCGGCCATTCCCTCCCCTATCCTGGACCAATTGTGCGCCGCCCCATTGGTCTCCCGGTTGCGGCCGGCTACAGCAAAGCCTGGATTCGAACCAGGATCTCTAGTGGCACAGCTAGCACTGCGATGCAGCGCCTTAGACCACTGCGCCACTCGGGAGTGTCATTACGTCCTTTAGCAGACGCTCTTATCCAGAGTGACTTACAAATTGGTGCATTCACCTTATGATAGCCAGTGGGATAACCACTTTACAATATTTATTTTTATATTTTTATTTATTTAAAAAAAATATTTGTTATATTTTTTATATTTCAAATTTTAAATAGTAATTTTTTTTTTTCGAGTATGTTTTTAATTTTCATTTGTTTCATATATATATTGTTGTTTTATTTTTATTTTAGTTGTTTATTTATAATTATATGTGTTTTTTTTGTTTGTTTTTGTTGTTGTTTTTTTAGAAATTATTATTATTATTATTTTATTATTGTATTATTATTTATTTATTTATTTAATATTTTTATGGGGGTGGGGGGTGTAGAAGGATTACTTTTATACTATCCCAGGTATTCCTTAAAGAGGTGGGGTTTCAAGTGTCTCCGGAAGGGGGTCAGTGACTCCGCTGTCCTGGCCGGTACTAAATGGGTGTACCAATAAACTGTCTGGGGCGTGTATATAACTAATAGTGACCTCAGCCATTTCCACTACGCTAGGAAATCTCCCAGTTTGTTTGAAATTCACAGTAACAAAGTCCAATTGCCAACATGACTTAGAATCAGCCGTTGACGCTACAGTATCCTCCTACCAATGTCTGTAGCTCCCATCCTTCCCTCCGCTCGTAAAACTAAACGTCCCAGACATCAGAGAAAGTGTAAAGAGGTGCGATAGTGATAATATCTCTCTCTTTGCTAGTTGTGCTTCCACTGCTTAGCGTCACAGTGCTGTACATCCAGCTGGACCACACACACACACACACACACACACACACACACACACACACACACACACACACACACACACACACACACACACACACAGACACACAGACACACACACACACACACACACACACACACACACACAGACACACAGACACACACACACACACACACACAGACACAGACACAGACACACACACACACACACACAGACACACACACACACAGACACACACACACACACACACACACACAGACACACACAGACACACACACACACACACACACACACACACACACACACACAGACACACACACACACACACACACACACACAGACACACAGACACACACACACACACACACACACAGACACACACACACAGAGAGAGATTAGCAGAACAGATTTCTCCAGGGTGTTGTGTCTCTAACAGACACACCAGAATAGATCGGTAGAGATGTGAACCCTTAAACAAACGATACACTACCATTCTTCTATTTCCTGACTCTCTGATCCCCCCCTCTAGACGTATCCCAGAGATACCTGGGTCGTTGTTCAATAGGGAATGCAACGGAAAACGTTCTTAAACATTTTGCAACAGAAAACGAAAAAATGAACTTTTCTCATTGGTGAGGTCAAAGTAGTTTATTCAGTTTGGTGCCTAATGAACATGACCCAGGAACATTGCAGGGGGCTGAGAGAGAACCTGAAGGTGACCAGTCCCATTGTGTTCCCGGGCCCAGACCCTCCCAGGCAGGAAGTGGATATAGGTGGTGGGGAACAGAGCCAAACTCCTGTGGCCAACAGACCTCACTAGGGGGACAACTGGGAGTGTGTCTGTCTGTGTGTGTGTGTGTGTGTGTGTGTGTGTGTGTGTGTGTGTGTGTGTGTGTGTGTCTGTGTGTGTGTCTGTGTGTGTCTGTGTGTGTGTCTGTGTGTGTGTCTGTGTGTGTGTGTGTGTGTCTGTGTGTGTGTGTGTGTGTGTGTGTGTGTCTGTGTGTGTGTCTGTGTGTGTGTGTCTGTGTGTGTGTGTGTGTGTGTGTGTGTGTGTGTGTGTGTGTGTGTGTGTGTGTGTGTGTGTGTGTGTCAGTTCACTGCCATGTATCTGAGTCATGGGGGTCATAGACATTTATCTTATTTGGTGTCTAACAGCCAATGGGATCACAGCATTTAAGAAGGTGAAAGGTCATCCCTTAGTTAGTACTGCAGAAGGACTAACAGTGTTATCTCAGTCAATATTAACCTCTGTTGGGAATCTCCCCTCAGACAGGCTTGCAACACAGCCTGTGGAAAATTCAGTCCACGTTTGTACAAATTTACAAACAGAATTCAGGAAAGTAGGACTTTAGATGTCATTACTGATTCCTGACGACGTGTATTTAAAGGGACACTTCACATTTAGCATTTTACATGATTTTAGTAAAAGTGATGCCTTGTGTAATGATGTGTTTTTTTGAAAGAACCAAGATGAACACAAATAGTGTCAGTGGAAAGAACAAACACAGCCTACAGGTGGTGACAGGAGGTTGCTCTGGTCTGACATCAGAGTCCTTCAACTGTGACACGTGAAGAACACAGGTTGGCCCGCGTTCTAGAACAGGGGCTGTCCAATAATGGCAGGGGGAATATATATATATACAGGCTGGCAGGGCAGGGGACTGGGGAGAGAGGTGAATATATACAGGGGACTGGGGAGAGAGAGAGAGAGAGAGAGAGAGAGAGAGAGAGAGAGAGAGAGAGAGAGAGAGAGAGAGAGAGAGACAGAGAGACAGGAGAGAGAGAGAGAGAGAGAGAGAGAGAGACAGAGAGAGAGAGAGAGAGAGAGAGAGAGACAGAGAGAGAGAGAGAGAGAGAGAGAGAGAGAGAGAGAGAGAGAGAGAGAGAGAGAGAGAGAGAGAGAGGTGAATATATACAGGAGACTGGGGAGAGGTGAGGAGGATCACCCCATCATAACTCTATCTGCCAACTACGCACACACACAATGGTGGACACGGGCACACACACACGGACAAATACACACACACACACACACACACACACACACACACACACACACACACACACACACACACACACACACACACACACACACACACACACAGGCAGGCAGGCAGGACAATCAGTGCTGGTGCAGAGGGAAACTGGCAGGTGCTGTTCAGTGTCATTCAAACCCAAATTTAGAACAATGGACTGTTCTCAATGCAAAGACACACTGACCTCTGGACTGGTTGGTGGTGCTTTTAACTTTACAAGAGTTTACACGAGGGGCAAATGTTTCCTTTAGGGTGGTTGAACTTTGGCAGCAACAGTGAGGATTCTGTGTCTGCCAGTAGGTTACAGTCTGTCAGTGGCCTTGCCCAGACTGCCTTCAGCCACTAGATGGAGTCCATACAGCACAACAGAAGTCCAGACAAGCGGAGCAGAGAATCAGCCTCCTACTGACTGCCTGCTCAGAACTGACAACCACAACAGCAATACCTGTCAATCTACATAACATTAGCCTGGGCCGGTTGTGTGCTGACTGTGGGCCAGCTGTAGGCCCGGGTTTGTGGGGTGACTGTGGACCGATTGTGGGCTAGGTGTGGGCTGACTGTAGGGTGACTGTGGACCGATTGTGGGCTAGGTGTGGGCTGACTGTGGGGTGACTGTGGACCGATTGTGGGCTAGGTGTGGGCTGACTGTGGGGTGACTGTGGACCGATTGTGGGCTAGGTGTGGGCTGACTGTGGGGTGACTGTGGACCGATTGTGGGCTAGGTGTGGGCTGACTGTGGGGTGACTGTGGACCGATTGTGGGCTAGGTGTGGGCTGACTGTGGGGTGACTGTGGACCGATTGTGGGCTAGGTGTGGGCTGACTGTGGGGTGACTGTGGACCGATTGTGGGCTTGGTGTGGGCTGACTGTGAACCGATTGTGGGCTAGGTGTGGGCTGACTGGGAAAATGTGGGGCAGGGACTAGTTGAGTTCCTGTGCGATGGCAGCGATCTGTTCCAGTCTGTCCTGGTGAGCGGCCAGGTCACTCTCAACCCCCCCACCCCCCCACTCCCTCCCCCCCCTTACTTTAACTCCTGTGCGATGGCAGCGATCTGTTCCACTCTGTCCTGGTGAGCGGCCAGGTCACTCTCAAAAGCCTCATGTTTCCGGAGCAGAGCTCTCACCTCCGTCAGAGAGCAGGACTCGTAGTCCTTATGAGACAGGACACTGTCCTTACCTAGACAAACACATCATCAAAATCACTGATCACCATTAGGAATGGATCTATTTTGATAGATAATCTATGTGCATTTCTAAAGACAGATCTGCTCAATTCAGTTCAGTTTATTTTATTGTCCTTATTCAGGAAATGGTCTCCCATCTTGAGCACAGGACATCTCAGGATGGTACTGCTGGAGCGATGTTCATGTACAGAATATTGGACTAATTCAATACATTTAAATTTTAGTCATTTAGCAGACGCTCTTATCCAGAGCAGTTAGTGAGTGCATACATTTATTTTATAAAAAATAAATAAAAAAAATCATACTAGCCCCCCGTGGGAATCGAACCCACAACCCTACCGTTGCAAACGCCATGCTCTACCAACTGAGCTACATCCCTGCCGGCCATTCCCTCCCCTACCCTGGACGACGCCGGCCATTCCCTCCCCTACCCTGGACGACGCTGGCCATTCCCTCCCCTGCCCTGGACGACGCTGGCCATTCCCTCCCCTACCCTGGACGACGCTGGCCATTCCCTCCCCTACCCTGGACGACGCTGGCCATTCCCTCCCCTACCCTGGACGACGCTGGCCATTCCCTCCCCTACCCTGGACGACGCTGGCCATTCCCTCCCCTACCCTGGACGACGCTGGGCCATTCCCTCCCCTACCCTGGACGACGCTGGCCATTCCCTCCCCTACCCTGGACGACGCTGGGCCAATTGTGTGCCGCCCCAATAGAGAAGTGGTTCTCAAACCTCTTCTCTGTGACCTCCAGCCGACCCCCAACCGACCCCCAAACGACCCCCAACCGACCCCCAGCCGTTCCATGTATTTAACTATTCCACAGCTAGCTCACCTGATTCAACTTGTCGACTTAATCGTCAAGCCCTTCACTAGGTCAATCAGGTGAGATAGTTCAGGGAAAACAACTAAATCGTGAAAACGTCTGGAGGTCCCAAGGAGAGGTCAGAGAACCCCTGGAATAGAGAGAGAACAGACGGACCTACAGACCAGTCCTGGTGGGTGGCAGCCTTCATCTGGAACTTCTCAGCCAGGTGGTTGAGACGCTCCAGCCTCCTGGTCTCACTCATCAGCCACTCCTCATAGCCCTTCTCTGCCTGCTCCAGGCCCGTCCACGCACTGGTGATGTCCTACACACACACACACAGACACACACACACACACACACACACACACACACACACACACAGACACACACACACAGACACACACACACACACACACACACACACAGACACACACACACACACACACACACACACACACACACACACACACACACACACACACACACACACACACACACACACACACACACACACACACACACACACAGACACACACACACACACACAGGATACAGTATAACAATACAGTAAGAACCTCCTCCTAGCCGTTCTCTACCTTCTCCAGGTCTGTCCATGGCGGTGTCCTGGGAAACACAGGGGTTGGAAGATACAGGACGTGGCTATACTTCACCAGGGAACTGTCTTTTTTTGGGGTTAAAGATTACAGACATTGTAAAAAACTGTGGAGGGTAAACGTAGTCTCACAATGCCATCCTTCCAAGGGACGTTGATCACGCAGCTAATATAAACGTAGTCTCACAATGCCATCCTTCCAAGGGACGTTGATCACTCAGCTAATAATCAAGGCTAGGGTCAACTATACAGTGCA
>NW_025534425.1:80000-117500 GCF_020615455.1 Coregonus clupeaformis
GGTAACACTATGGAGGGTACAGTATGGAGGGTACAGTATGGAGGGTAACAGTATGGAGGGTACAGTATGGAGGGTACAGTATGGAGGGTACAGTATGGAGGGTAACAGTATGGAGGGTAACAGTATGGAGGGTACAGTATGGAGGGTACAGTATGGGGGGTAACAGTATGAAGGGTAACAGTATGGAGGGTATAGTATGGAGGGTACAGTATGGAGGGTACAGTATGGAGGGTAACACTATGGAGGGTACAGTATGGAGGGTAACACTATGGAGGGTACAGTATGGAGAGTACAGTATGGAGGGTACAGTATGGAGGGTACAGTATGGAGGGTACAGTATGGAGGGTAACACTATGGAGGGTACAGTATGGAGGGTACAGTATGGAGGGTACAGTATGGAGGGTACAGTATGGAGGGTAACAGTATGGAGGGTAACAGTATGGAGGGTACAGTATGGAGGGTAACAGTATGGAGGGTACAGTATGGAGGGTACAGTATGGAGGGTAACAGTATGGAGGGTAACAGTATGGAGGGTACAGTATGGAGGATTACAGGGGTTCCATGTTTAGTAAAGACATCAGAGGTAACTTTGTTACAGTAGTCAATATTCAAAGATTTGGATGGTTCATGGATAGATCCAGATCGTTCACCCATTGTTCACATGTCTACAATTGATATTGATCAGTCATATGATTGATATTGATCAGTCATATGATTGATATTGATCAGCCATATGATTGATATTGATCAGTCATATGATTGATATTGATAAGTAATGTGATTGATATTGATCAGCCATATGATTGATATTGATAAGTCATGTGATTGATATTGTTCAATCATATGATTGATATTGATCAGTCATATGATTGATATTGATATGTAATGTGATTGATATTGCTCAGTCATATGATTGATATTGATCAGCCATATGATTGATATTGATAAGTAATGTGATTGATATTGATCAGTCATACAATTTATATTAATCAGTCATATGATTGATATTGATGAGTCATAATTGAGTGACAAGAAGTAGCTGAAGAAACAGTCACATTGTGTTATTTAATCTGTTTTCCTCCTAAAAGGGTGTGGCCCTGAGTCTGTGTGATTATTACCTCACTGGCCAGTTTCTCATATTCCTCCATGAGTTTCTCATTCTCCTGGTTGACTCCCAGAATCTTACAGATACGGTTGGCTGCTGTCTCCGCCTGTAGAGACACATGTCACATTACTGTCAAATCATTTGTCACATCATATGGAAACAGTCTGGACAGTTTGAATTGCTGATGTGATCAAGCACCCTAAAATAATGTGATGACAGCCAAGATTTAAAATAAAAGTTTTATTGGTTATATTTTTTTAGATGTGTAAGTTTTGGATAACACATTTTAATATTTCAGACAGGAACAAGGGATCCCATGTTAAAATATTCAACAGTAATTCATTGTGTGAGAACCTACTTACAGTAAATGGTAGTATTTGCACGTGGTAATTCAAGCATACGGGCACTTCAATAATCACTGCAGTCCAAAACCACACATACTCAAAGGGCTCTCTACCTGCTCTGCTCCAGCAAAAGCATGGTAGAAGCAGGAGACATAGGTCATGATAGCTCTCTCATCAGGCTTAGGGGTGTTGATGATGTCTGGAGTGGAGGGGGGTAAATGTGGGAGAAAAGAACAGAGAAGGGGGAGCTCTGAGATGCGTATCACACTGATGTTTTACAGGTCAACAGTATCAAATCAAACTGAGGACTGGTCAGGTTCAGTGGGTAAAACAAAAGGAGAGCCTTGTGCTTCAAGGGAGGGCGAGAGAGTGGAAGCAGTGATATATACGCCATCCAGAGAGAGACAGAGAGAGAGACAGAGAGAGAGAGAGAGAGAGAGAGAGAGAGAGAGAGAGAGAGAGAGAGAGAGAGAGAGAGAGAGAGAGAGAGAGAGAGAGAGAGACAGAGAGAGAGAGAGAGACAGAGAGAGAGAGAGAGCTGCATGTTAATGAGAGAGAGAGAGAGAGAGAGAGAGAGGAGAGCTACATGTTAAAGAGAGAGAGAGAGAGAGAGAGAGAGAGAGCTACATGTTAATGATAGAGAGAGAGAGAGAGAGAGAGAGAGAGAGAGCTACATGTTAATGATAGAGAGAGAGAGAGAGAGAGAGAGAGAGAGAGAGCTACATGTTAATGATAGAGAGAGAGAGAGAGAGAGAGAGAGAGAGAGAGAGAGAGAGAGAGAGAGAGAGCTAGCAGCAGCAGTACAGAACCATCGCTAGACTGGCGCATTAGATGGCACATTCCTCACTGGCTGGATGAGCCATTATTAAAGGGGAAATACACTCAAAAATCTACATTTGATCGTTTTCTTCCAGACCTCAAAAGAAAGTATTCTGATGTGATTTAAGCGTTGCCGTGTTACTCAGAACATCCAATTTCGTTGTTTCTCTACGAACAATTGTAATTTCGAGAGTGAAAAACAAAACAAAAATCTAAAACCAGGAAAAATTTACCTAAGAAAACATAATTTGGGAAAATATAAAACATAATTTGGGGGGTAAAAAATCACAGATTTTTTAGGGCCCCCCTTAGAGTTGTTTATGAACCCTTATTTGACCAGGTATATTGACAGAACACATACTGCACTGCTTTCTCTTCTCCACTAAGGAGTTTCCTGGTGGGAAAAAGTAGTAGCTCGCGAAATGTTTTTTAAAAGTAGCTGTCACGCTAGAAAAGGTTGGAGGCCCCTGATCTAGAATATTTACCTTCAGCGTCCAACATCTTGGGGATGTCCAGGTATTTCTCTGCCACTTCAAAGGCCAGGTTCAGATTACCCAGAGGGTCATCCTGTATGGAATAGAGGTAAAATACATCATAACTAGACATGGAAAGATACTGTATAACTATATCATAAAATATTCATCCATACTGTATTCAACACATCATCAATGTAAAATGTAAAAACATGTAATTCAATCATACTACTACCATGCAACACAATATGGGCTAGTAAATGTAACAGTTTCAACATTCAACATGGCAACTCCAGGGGGACATACAATACATTAGTAGGCCTTTAGCCTTGGTCCTACACACTGTGCCTTAATGTCCCAGATGTTATCAACCAGGTGTCCTTAATGTCCCAGATGTTATCAACCAGGTGTTCTTAATGTCCCAGATGTTATCAACCAGGTGTTCTTAATGTCCCAGATGTTATCAACCAGGTGTTCTTAATGTCCCAGATGTTATCAACCAGGTGTTCTTAATGTCCCAGATGTTATCAAACAGGTGTTCTTAATGTCCCAGATGTTATCAACCAGGTGTTCTTAATGTCCCAGATGTTATCAACCAGGTGTTCTTAATGTCCCAGATGTTATCAACCAGGTGTTCTTAATGTCCCAGATGTTATCAACCAGGTGTTCTTAATGTCCCAGATGTTATCAACCAGGTGTCATAGCTCGGTTTATACAGTCGTTGTGGCTCGGTTTAAACAATCATCAATTTGTAAAAATAACAAATCAAGGAATGTCCCGCAACCCACCAGGAAACTTTGGCACCCACCTGTGGGCTATGTCTATGTGCGACCAGGGGATCTGCTCAGCAGGTCAAGGCTAACCCTGTTTTGGTATGGGCTAGCCCTGTTCTGGTATGGGCTAGCCCTGTTCTGGTATGGGCTAGCCCTGTTCTGGTATGGGCTAGCCCTGTTCTGGTATGGGCTAACCCTGTTTTGGTATGGGCTAGCCCTGTTCTGGTATGGGCTAACCCTGTTCTGGTATGGGCTAGCCCTGTTCTGGTATGGGCTAGCCCTGTTCTGGTATGGGCTAGCCCTGTTCTGGTATGGGCTAGCCCTGTTCTGGAATGGGCTAGCCCTGTTCTGGTATGGGCTAACCCTGTTCTGGTATGGGCTAACCCTGTTCTGGAATGGGCTAGCCCTGTTCTGGTATGGGCTAACCCTGTTCTGATATGGGCTAGCCCTGTTCTGCACAGCAGTGTCAAGGCTATGGCTGTGTGGCCTGGGATAATGTTACAGCACTGCAGACACAGACCACGAGGCCATGTTAGCACATCTCAATGCTAAAACCACACACTCGAAAGGTCACAAGTCAGGATGACCTGGAGACAGTTAAGCCATAGAAGAGCCCCTAAAGCCTAGGACCTAAGTAGTCTGACTGTACTTAGCTCTAGGCTACAGTATGACGCTGTAGCCTGAAACCTGTCATCTCCTCCAGGCTGGACGTGATAGAGTTGGGGTAAGGGAGGACAGGAATGGAGGAATGATGCCCACACTAGAAGGCTTTTGCTGGCCGTCGTAAAATGTTACATTTAGCAGATTGCTCTTATCCATTGTGACTTACAGAGGCAATTAGGGTTAAGTGCCTTGCTCAAGAGCACACCGGCAGGTTTTTCACCTAGTCGGCTCGGGGATTCAAACCAGCGACCTTAGGATTACTGGCACAACGCTCTTAACTGTCTCGGTATCCAAGATGGCGGAGTAGTGCAGTTGTGTTTTTATCGTATGTCTGTAAATGTCTGTAAATAGCCTGTAAATACCCTATTTTTCGTACATATTTCCCTATCAGACTTTTCATCCTTCTACAAGATATACTTTCCTGCAACCCGCCTCACTCAATGTGGAACGGATTCTATTATTGACTTGCCTTTATCTAGAATCTAGAATCTCCAGTTGAAACTAGCTAGCCAGCTAACTAGCTACTTGCTATTTGCTATTAGCCACAGCTAGCGGTGTTTCACCCAGAACATTGATTTTTTCTCAAGGGATTAATTTTAATCACTGGACATTAATCACCGGATATTCGGCCAGTCTGCACAGCGTTATCGACCCAGAACATATCAGTTTCTTCCGCCGGGAATCACTGAATCACTGGACCTTTAACTCCGGATTCATCGCTACCAGCTAGCTACAACAAAACGGACGCTGTGGTCTGGCTAATCATCCTGAGCTAGGCCCATCGCCCATCTCCGGCTATCTACCTCTCTGTCAACCGGACGGGACCACCTAGTGTTGACACGGAGCCCCGCCGATCCTACACGACTGGTCTGCCGATGAAATCGTCTGATGTGGTTACGACGTTAACCACGAAGATTCCATCTATCTGCTAGCCCGGCCCGCTAGCACACGTAGCCGTGGCCTCTTACTCACTAGTTTACCACGACCTTATGATAACTCAGCTATACAGCTGATGTCTGCTGGACTGTTCCTTTTTACGGTACTACATCCTGTTTATGTTTAGCCTCAGCCCAAACATGGTTAGTTTATTGTTGTTTCGGTTATTTCTAATTTTACTATATCACTAGTAGACCCCCAGCCTAGCTAAACCTGCCTTAGATAGCTCCTTTGCCCCTCCCCTATACACTCGGAGACCGACTCAATTGATGCCTCAGCGATGCTATCTCTTTCATTGTTACCCAACGCTTAGGTTTACTCACTTTACTCATATCCTTCCATATCCTTGTCTGTACATAATGCCCTGAATCTTTTCTATAACACCCGGAAATCTGCCCCCTTTATTCTATGTACCCAACGCACTAGAAGACCAGTTCTTAAAGCCTTTAGCCGTATCCTTATTCTAGTCCTCCTCTGTTCCTCTGGTGATGTAGAGGCTAACCCAGGCCCTGCAGCCCTCAGTATCACTCCTACTCCCCAGGGCTATCATTTGATGACTTCTGTAATCACAAAAGTCTTGGTTTCTTGCACATAAATATCAGAAGTCTACTTCCTAAGTTTGAGTTATTCACTGCGTTAGCACACTCTGACAACCCTGATGTTCTAGCAGTGTCTGAATCCTGGCTCAGGAAGGCCACCAAAAATTCTGAAATTTCCATCCCCAACTATAACATTTTCCGTCTAGATAGAACTGCCAAAGGGGGTGGAGTTGCAATCTACTGTAGAGATAGCCTGCAGAGCTCTATCATACTATCCAGGTCTGTGCCCAAACAGTTTGAGCTTCTACTTCTAAAAATCCACCTTTTCAGAAATAAGTCTCTCACTGTTGCCGCTTGCTACAGACCCCCTCAGCCCCCAGCTGTGCCCTGGACACCATATGTGAATTGATTGCCCCCATTTATCCTCAGAGTTTGTACTGCTTGGTGACCTAAATTGGGATATGCTTAATACCCCAGCCATCCTACAATCCAAGCAAGATGCCCTCAACCTCACGCAAATTATCAACGAACCTACCAGGTACAACCCTAAATCCGTAAACATGGGTACCCTCCATAGATATCATCCTGACTAACATACCCTCTCAAATACACCTCAGCTGTCTTCAACCAGGATCTCAGCGATCACTGCCTTATTGCCATGCGTCCGTAAGGTCCGCGGTCAAACGACCACCCTCATCACTGTCAAACGCTCCCTAAAACACTTTAGCGAGGAGGCCTTCCTAATTGACCTGGCCCAGGTATCCTGGATGGATATAGATCTCATTCCGTCAGTAGAGGATGCCTGGTTGTTCTTAAAAGTAATTTCCTCTCAATCTTAAATAAACATGCCCCATTCAAAAATACAGAACTAAGAACCGATATAGCCCCTGGTTCTCCTCAGACTTGACTGCCCTTGACCAGCACAAAAACATCCTGTAGGCGTACAGCATTAGCATCAAATAGCCCCCGCGATATGCAACTTTTCAGGGAAGTTAGGAACCAATATACACAAGCAGTCAGGAAAGCAAAGGCTAACTTTTCAAACAGAAATTTGCATCCTGTAGCACTAACTCCAAAAAGTTTTGGGACACTGTAAAGTCCATGGAGAATAAGAGCACTTCCTCCCAGCTGCCCACTGCACTGAGGCTAGGGAACACTATCACCACCGATAAATCTACAATAATCGAGAATTTCAACAAGCATTTTGCTACAGCTGGCCATGCTTTCCATCTGGCTACCACTAACCCGGCCACCAACTCTGCACCCTCTGCTGCAACTTGCCCATGCCCCCCGCTTCTCCTTCACACAAATTCAGACAGCTGATGTTTTGAAAGCGCTGCAAAATCTGGACCCCTACAAATCAGCTGGGCTAGACAATCTGGACCCTTTCTTTCTAAAACTAGCCGCCGAAATTGTCGCTACCCCTATTACTAGTCTGTTCAACCTCTCTTTCATAACGTCTGAGATCCCCAGAGATTGAAAGCTGCCGCGGTCATCCCCCTCTTCAAAGGGGGTGACACTCTAGATCCAATTTGCTACAGACCTATATCCATCCTGCCCTGCCTTTCGAAAGTATTCGAAAGCCAAGTTAACAAACAGATCATCGACCATTTCAAATACCACCGTACCTTCTCCGCTATGCAATCCGGTTTCCGAGCTGGTCACGGGTGCACTTCAGCCACGCTCAAGGTCCTAAACGATATTATAACCGCGATTGATAATAGACAGTACTGTGCAGCCGTCTTCATCGACCTGGCCAAGGCTTTCGACTCTGTCAACCACCGCATTCTTATTGGCAGACTAAATAGCCTTGGTTTCTCAAACTGACTGCCTCGGCCTGGTTCACCAACTACTTCTCAGATAGAGTTCAGTGTGTCAAATCGGAGAGCCTGTTGTCTGGACCTATGGCAGTCTCTATGGGGGTGCCACAGGGTTCAATCCTTGGGCCGACACTTTTCTCCGTGTATATCAATGATGTCGCTCTTGCTGCTGGTGACTCTCAGATCCACTTCTACGCAGACGACACCATTTTGTATACATCTGGCCCTTCATTGGACACTGTGTTAACAAACCTCCAAACGAGCTTCAATGCCATACAACAATCCTTCAGTAGCCTCCAACTGCTCTTAAACACTAGTAAAACTAAATGCATGCTTTTCAATCGAACGCTGCTGGCACCTGCCCACCCGACTAGAATCACCACTCTCGACGTGGTCTGACCTAGAGTATGTGGACAACTACAAATACCTAGGTGTCTGGTTAGACTGTAAACTCAACTTCCAGACTCACATAAAGAATCTCCAATCCAAAGTTAAATCTAGAATCGTTCCTATTTCGCAACAAAGCCTCCTTCACTCATGTTGCCAAACATGCCCTCGTAAAACTGACTATCCTACCGATCCTTGACTTCGGCGATGTCATTTACAAAACAGCCTCCAACACTCTACTCAGCAAATTGGATGTAGTCTATCACAGTGCCATCCGTTTTGTCTCCAAAGCCCCATACACTACCCACCACTGTGACCTGTACGCTCTTGTTGGCTGGTCCTCACTACATGTTCGTCGTCAAACCCACTGGCTCCAGGCCATCTATAAATCACTGCTAGGCAAATCCCCGCCTTATCTTAGCTCATTGGTCACCATAGCAGCACCCACCCGTAGTCTGCGCTCCAGCAGGTATATCTCACTGGTCATTCCCAAAGCCAACACCTCCTTTGGCCGCCATTCCTTCCAGTTCTCTGCTGCCAATGACTGGAACGAATTGCAAAATCTCTGAAGCTGGAGACTCTTATCTCCCTCAATAACTTTAAGCATCAGTTGTCAGAGCACCTTACTGATCACTGCACCTGTACACAGCCCATCTGAAATTAGCCCACCCAACTACCTCATCCCTATATTGTTATTTATTTTGCTCTTTTGCACCCCAGTATCTCTATTTGCACATAATCTCTTGCACATCTAGCATTCCAGTGTTAATACTATTGTAATTATTCTGCACTATAGCCTATTTATTGCCTTACCTCCATAACTTGCTACATTTGCACACACTGTATATATATTTTCTGTTGTATTTCTGACTTTATGTTTTTTACCCCATATGTAACTCTGTGTTGTTTTTTATTGCACTACTTTGCTTTATCTTGGCCAGGTCGCAGTTGTAAATGAGAACCTGTTCTCAACTGGCTTACCTGGTTAAATAAAGGTGAAATAAAAAATAAAAAAAACTGCTAGGCTACCCGCCGCCCTGATTAACTAGGGTCCTAGCTGCAGTAAGCTTGGGATCTCCACGGCTCTGTCTCCAGCGCCGGACAGAAGGAGCACCTCTCTCTCTCCTGTTGTCTTCGCCCCCAGAGAAAGAAAGACATTACTGGTGGAATGACAAAATATTTTCTTCTCCCATTACAGGTCAATAGAGAAGTGGGATCAAGAAAGCAAAAAGATTTACCTACAGAAAACAATGTTTAAATGTACACTTAGATTTTATGTAGCGCAGCCAAAATGCTGTCATCTTCGATTTCATTTGTTTACTTCCTATAACTGTCATATAGTTTATCTTCGTTTTATCATATAGTTTATCTTCGTTTTATCATCCTCTTGACCAGTGAATCCCTATGAAGTAAACAGGACTCTTGACCAGTGAATCTCTATGAAGTAAACAGGACTCTTGACCAGTGAATCTCTATGAAGTAAACAGGACTCTTGACCAGTGAATCTCTATGAAGTAAACAGGACTCTTGACCAGTGAATCTCTATGAAGTAAACAGGCAGTTGGGTTAGTATGGTGGTTGGTGGCTGCATCTCCCATCATGCACTTCAGCCCAGGTCCAGGACCAGACTAGCCTGAGTGCCCGTCTGTTTGTGTCATCATACCATGACAATGAGTGACAAGGAGTTGGCCTGAAGGCACTCAGCCAGTCCTAGACCAGCATGCATTGGGGCTCAGGCCACACCAAACAGAGACCTTGTTGAGCTTGGCGTAGTCGATGAGGTCAGGACGGTGTCTGTGTATCAGGGCACACAACGCAAGGCCGTCCTTCCAGCTTCACAGCCAACCAGGGGGGGGAGAGAATCATATTAGATCATCACGGCGGGCAGCCACATCAATAGCCAATTAAAAAACGCCTGGATCGAATAGTCTTCTAAGGTCAAGGGACAATTACATTTGACTTCCTACTAAAGCTTTGTGTTCATTGGTTCTCAGACTGATAGGTGCAAGTGTGTTGATACTGATGATTTGTTGCCACAGAATGTTTACATAGCAGGTTAGGATAATTAACATGGCAGGTTAGGATAATTAACATGGCAGGTTAGGATAATTAACATGGCAGGTTAGGATAATTAACATGGCAGGTTAGGATAATTAACATGGCAGGTTAGGATAATTAACATGGCAGGTTAGGATAATTAACATGGCAGGTTAGGATAATTAACATGGCAGGTTAGGATAATTAACATGGCAGGTTAGGGTAATTAACATGGCAGGTCAGGATAATTAACATGGCAGGTTAGGATAATTAACATGGCAGGTTAGGATAATTAACATGGCAGGTTAGGATAATTAACATGGCAGGTTAGGATAATTAACATGGCAGGTTAGGATAATTAACACGGCAGGTTAGGATAATTAACATGGCAGGTTAGGATAATTAACATGGCAGGTTAGGATAATTAACATGGCAGGTTAGGATAATTAACATAGTAGGTTAGGATAATTAACATGGCAGGTTAGGTGAATTAACATAGCAGGTTAGGAGAATGAGATTAAGGTTAGGAAAGGGTTAGCTAAAACGCTACAGTTGTCAACAACTGTTGTCCCTGTCGCGACCACTAGATGGAGCTGTAGGCCTACTCCATCTGGCCACAATGGTAGAAACGGAATCAAACCACTAGACAGAGCTGTAGGCCTACTCCATCTAGCCACAATGGTAGAAACGGAATCAAACCATCTCTGGCGACAAATCATCAGTAAAGGGTACAAGCCTTTCTAATAGGCTGCTCTTCTGCTGCAGAACTCAATCAAATGGATGGTTGTGATTCTCCAAGCTGACATCAATACACATTGATCAGTCTGGGAAGAGGCTTCTACCCAGCAGTTAAAGGCCCAATGCAGCTGTTTTTATATCAATATCAAATCATTTCTGGGTAACAATTAAGAACCTTAGTGTAATAGTTTTCCATTAAAATTGACAAAAATAGCTTTTTTAGCAAAAAAACGATTTCTCAAGCAGAACTTTGCTAGGACTCTCTGGGAGTGGTCTGAGGGAGGAGGGGATAACTGAAAACGAGCTGTTATTGGTAGCTAGGTTGGAACTCTCTTTGTTATTGGTCTATTAATCAATTTACCACCTGGTGATGTCACCAGGCAAGCCGAGACTCCCGCCCCATGCAAACCTGCTGATTAGAAGGTTCTGTGTAGATTGAATTTTCAACCAGAAACTATCAGGAAATAACAAATAACACTGATCAAATGTTTTCACACTTGTGCTGGTGCTAGTTTCATCAGCTGTTGTACAATATGATACAAAACACAGGAAAAAACGAATGTTGACTGCACTGGGCCTTTATCAGATTTAATCACAACCAATGAATGGCAAAGCAGAGTGGTCTTTTTAAAGCCCTGATCTTAAATGGGGCAACGTAAGCATTACTGGACTGGTGGGCTGCTGATAAAGGCTGAATTAACATGCAGCTCTCCTCTCTCTCTCTCTCTCTCTCTCTCTCTCTCTCTCTATAACATGTAGCCCCTCTCTCTCTCTCTCTCTCTCTCTCTCTATAACATGTAGCTCTCCTCTCTCTCTCTCTCTCTCTCTCTCTCTCTCTCTCTCTTTAACATGTAGCTCTTCTCTCTCTCTCTCTCTCTCTCTCTCTCTCTCTCTCTCTCTCTCTCTCTCTCTCTCTCTTAACATGTAGCTCCCTCTCTCTCTCTCTCTCTCTCTCTCTCTCTCTCTCTCTCTCTCTCTCTCTCTCTCTCTCTCTCTCTCTCTCTCTCTCTCTCTCTCTCTCTCTCTCTCTCTCTCTCTCTCGCTTGAATCTCACTAAGTAAATGGACTCACCTGACATGGAAGTTCTGGACATTGACATTCCTGTAGGGGGCAGTCTTTCTCTGGCACCATAGAAGAAGCCCCTCCTTAGCAGAGGTTTCTACAGGAGAGAACATTGTGATGTTTATTGTGACAACCATACATCCCTGGCCCTATCAAACTCTCCAAAGGCCCATGTCATGTGCTCTATGTTGGTAATCCTGTAGCTCAGTTGGTAGAGCATGGCGCTTGCAACGCCAGAGTTGTGGGTTCGATTCCCACGGGGAGGGGGGCAGTATGAAAAATGTATGCACTCACTAACTGTAAGTCGCTCTGGATAAGAGCGTCTGCTAAATGACTAAAATGTAATCTATGATAGCCACATTCATTACGGGACGGTTCCCCGGACACAGACTGGTCCTGGACTAACAAGCACTTTTAATGGAGAATCTGTCGTTGATGATTTTCAGTCCAAGACTAGTCTGAAATCTGGGTCCAGGAAACTGACCTGATGTGTTCTAATATCTAATTCTGTCTTATGAATAGCACCTACAGTCCAATAGGATCTGTCGTTAGTGGTTTTCCTCATCAATAACATAAGCAGCTAACCTTCCACAGAGATGACATACTAATCACTATACATAACACTATAACTACATGACTATATTAGCTAACCTTCCACGGAGATGACATACTAATCACTATACATAACACTATAACTCCATGACTATATTAGCTAACCTTCCACGGAGATGACATGCTAATCACTATACATAACACTATAACTACATGACTATATTAGCTAACCTTCCACGGAGATGACATACTAATCACTATACATAACACTATAACTCCATGACTATATTAGCTAACCTTCCACGGAGATGACATACTAATCACTATACATAACACTATAACTACATGACTATATTAGCTAACCTTCCACGGAGATGACATACTAATCACTATACATAACACTATAACTCCATGACTATATTAGCTAACCTTCCACGGAGATGACATGCTAATCACTATACATAACACTATAACTCCATGACTATATTAGCTAACCTTCCACGGAGATGACATACTAATCACTATACATAACACTACAACTACATGACTATATTAGCTAACCTTCCACAGAGATGACATGCTAATCACTATACATAACACTATAACTACATGACTATATTAGCTAACCTTCCACGGAGATGACATGCTAATCACTATACATAACACTATAACTCCATGACTATATTAGCTAACCTTCCACGGAGATGACATGCTAATCACTATACATAACACTACAACTACATGACTATATTAGCTAACCTTCCACAGAGATTACAAACTAATCACTATACATAACTATAACTCCATGACTATATTAGCTAACCTTCCACGGAGATGACATACTAATCACTATACATAACACTATAACTACATGACCATATTAGCTAACCTTCCACGGAGATGACATGCTAATCACTATACATAACACTATAACTCCATGACTATATTAGCCCAACCTTCCACGGAGATGACATGCTAATCACTATACATAACACTATAACTCCATGACTATATTAGCTAACCTTCCATGGAGATGACATACTAATCACTATACATAACACTACAACTACATGACTATATTAGCTAACCTTCCACAGAGATGACATACTAATCACTATACATAACACTATAACTACATGACTATATTAGCTAACCTTCCACGGAGATGACATGCTAATCACTATACATAACACTATAACTACATGACTATATTAGCTAACCTTCCACGGAGATGACATGCTAATCACTATACATAACACTATAACTACATGACTATATTAGCTAACCTTCCACGGAGATGACATGCTAATCACTATACATAACACTACAACTACATGACTATATTAGCTAACCTTCCACAGAGATGACATACTAATCACTATCACATAACACTATAACTACATGACTATATTAGCTAACCTTCCACGGAGATGACATACTAATCACTATACATAACACTATAACTACATGACTATATTAGCTAACCTTCCACGGAGATGACATGCTAATCACTATACATAACACTATAACTACATGACTATATTAGCTAACCTTCCACGGAGATGACATGCTAATCACTATACATAACACTATAACTACATGACTATATTAGCTAACCTTCCACGGAGATGACATGCTAATCACTATACATAACACTATAACTACATGACTATATTAGCTAACCTTCCACGGAGATGACATGCTAATCACTATACATAACACTATAACTACATGACTATATTAGCTAACCTTCCACGGAGATGACATGCTAATCACTATACATAACACTATAACTGCATGACTATATTAGCTAACCTTCCACGGAGATGACATACTAATCACTATACATAACACTATAACTACATGACTATATTAGCTAACCTTCCACGGAGATGACATGCTAATCACTATACATAACACTATAACTACATGACTATATTAGCTAACCTTCCACGGAGATGACATACTAATCACTATACATAACACTATAACTACATGACTATATTAGCTAACCTTCCACGGAGATGACATACTAATCACTATACATAACACTATAACTACATGACTATATTAGCTAACCTTCCACGGAGATGACATGCTAATCACTATACATAACACTATAACTCCATGACTATATTAGCTAACCTTCCACGGAGATGACATACTAATCACTATACATAACACTATAACTACATGACTATATTAGCTAACCTTCCACGGAGATGACATGCTAATCACTATACATAACACTATAACTCCATGACTATATTAGCTAACCTTCCACGGAGATGACATACTAATCACTATACATAACACTACAACTACATGACTATATTAGCTAACCTTCCACGGAGATGACATGCTAATCACTATACATAACACTATAACTACATGACTATATTAGCTAACCTTCCACGGAGATGACATACTAATCACTATACATAACACTATACTTACATGACTATATTAGCTAACCTTCCACGGAGATGACATGCTAATCACTATACATAACACTATAACTACATGACTATATTAGCTAACCTTCCACGGAGATGACATGCTAATCACTATACATAACACTATAACTACATGACTATATTAGCTAACCTTCCACGGAGATGACATACTAATCACTATACATAACTATAACTACATGACTATATTAGCTAACCTTCCACGGAGATGACATGCTAATCACTATACATAACACTATAACTCCATGACTATATTAGCTAACCTTCCACGGAGATGACATACTAATCACTATACATAACACTATAACTACATGACTATATTAGCTAACCTTCCACGGAGATGACATACTAATCACTATACATAACACTATAACTACATGACTATATTAGCTAACCTTCCACGGAGATGACATGCTAATCACTATACATAACACTATAACTGCATGACTATATTAGCTAACCTTCCACGGAGATGACATACTAATCAATATACATAACACTATAACTACATGACTATATTAGCTAACCTTCCACAGAGATGACATACTAATCACTATACATAACACTATAACTACATGACTATATTAGCTAACCTTCCACGGAGATGACATACTAATCACTATACATAACACTATAACTCCATGACTATATTAGCTAACCTTCCACGGAGATGACATGCTAATCACTATACATAACACTATAATTCCATGACTATATTAGCTAACCTTCCACGGAGATGACATGCTAATCACTATACATAACACTATAACTCCATGACTATATTAGCTAACCTTCCACGGAGATGACATGCTAATCACTATACATAACACTATAACTCCATGACTATATTAGCTAACCTTCCACGGAGATGACATGCTAATCACTATACATAACACTATAACTCCATGACTATATTAGCTAACCTTCCACGGAGATGACATACTAATCACTATACATAACACTATAACTACATGACTATATTAGCTAACCTTCCACGGAGATGACATACTAATCACTATACATAACACTATAACTACATGACTATATTAGCTAACCTTCCACGGAGATGACATACTAATCACTATACATAACACTATAACTCCATGACTATATTAGCTAACCTTCCACGGAGATGACATACTAATCACTATACATAACACTATAACTACATGACTATATTAGCTAACCTTCCACGGAGATGACATACTAATCACTATACATAACACTATAACTACATGACTATATTAGCTAACCTTCCACGGAGATGAAATGCTAATCACTATACATAACACTATAACTACATGACTATATTAGCTAACCTTCCACGGAGATGACATGCTAATCACTATACATAACACTATAACTACATGACTATATTAGCTAACCTTCCCACGGAGATGACATGCTAATCACTATACATAACACTATAACTACATGACTATATTAGCTAACCTTCCACGGAGATGACATACTAATCACTATACATAACACTATAACTCCATGACTATATTAGCTAACCTTCCACGGAGATGACATGCTAATCACTATACATAACACTATAACTACATGACTATATTAGCTAACCTTCCACGGAGATGACATACTAATCACTATACATAACACTATAACTACATGACTATATTAGCTAACCTTCCACGGAGATGACATGCTAATCCCTATACATAACACTATAACTACATGACTATATTAGCTAACCTTCCACAGAGATGACATGCTAATCACTATACATAACACTATAACTACATGACTATATTAGCTAACCTTCCACGGAGATGACATGCTAATCACTATACATAACACTATAACTACATGACTATATTAGCTAACCTTCCACGGAGATGACATACTAATCACTATACATAACACTATAACTACATGACTATATTAGCTAACCTTCCACGGAGATGACATACTAATCACTATACATAACACTATAACTACATGACTATATTAGCTAACCTTCCACGGAGATGACATGCTAATCACTATACATAACACTATAACTACATGACTATATTAGCTAACCTTCCACGGAGATGACATACTAATCACTATACATAACACTATAACTACATGACTATATTAGCTAACCTTCCCACGGAGATGACATACTAATCACTATACATAACACTATAACTACATGACTATATTAGCTAACCTTCCACGGAGATGACATGCTAATCACTATACATAACACTATAACTACATGACTATATTAGCTAACCTTCCACGGAGATGACATACTAATCACTATACATAACACTATAACTACATGACTATATTAGCTAACCTTCCACGGAGATGACATGCTAATCACTATACATAACACTATAACTACATGACTATATTAGCTAACCTTCCACGGAGATGACATGCTAATCACTATACATAACACTATAACTACATGACTATATTAGCTAACCTTCCACGGAGATGACATACTAATCACTATACATAACACTATAACTCCATGACTATATTAGCTAACCTTCCACGGAGATGACATGCTAATCACTATACATAACACTATAACTCCATGACTATATTAGCTAACCTTCCACGGAGATGACATACTAATCACTATACATAACACTATAACTACATGACTATATTAGCTAACCTTCCACGGAGATGACATGCTAATCACTATACATAACACTATAACTACATGACTATATTAGCTAACCTTCCACGGAGATGACATGCTAATCACTATACATAACACTATAACTACATGACTATATTAGCTAACCTTCCACGGAGATGACATACTAATCACTATACATAACACTATAACTACATGACTATATTAGCTAACCTTCCACGGAGATGACATGCTAATCACTATACATAACACTATAACTCCATGACTATATTAGCTAACCTTCCACGGAGATGACATACTAATCACTATACATAACACTATAACTACATGACTATATTAGCTAACCTTCCACGGAGATGACATGCTAATCACTATACATAACACTATAACTACATGACTATATTAGCTAACCTTCCACGGAGATGACATGCTAATCACTATACATAACACTATAACTACATGACTATATTAGCTAACCTTCCACGGAGATGACATACTAATCACTATACATAACACTATAACTACATGACTATATTAGCTAACCTTCCACGGAGATGACATGCTAATCACTATACATAACACTATAACTACATGACTATATTAGCTAACCTTCCACGGAGATGACATGCTAATCACTATACATAACACTATAACTACATGACTATATTAGCTAACCTTCCACGGAGATGACATGCTAATCACTATACATAACACTATAACTACATGACTGCTCCCGAGTAGCGCAGCGGTCTAAGGCAGCGGTCCAAGGCAGCGGTCCAAGGCAGCGGTCCAAGGCAGCGGTCCAAGGCAGCGGTCCAAGGCAGCGGTCCAAGGCAGCGGTCCAAGGCAGCGGTCCAAGGCAGCGGTCCAAGGCAGCGGTCCAAGGCAGCGGTCCAAGGCAGCGGTCCAAGGCAGCGGTCCAAGGCAGCGGTCCAAGGCAGCGGTCCAAGGCAGCGGTCCAAGGCAGCGGTCCAAGGCAGCGGTCCAAGGCAGCGGTCCAAGGCAGCGGTCCAAGGCAGCGGTCCAAGGCAGCGGTCTAAGGCAGCGGTCCAAGGCAGCGGTCCAAGGCAGCGGTCTAAGGCAGCGGTCTAAGGCACTGCATCTCAGTGCTTGAGGTGTCACTACAGACCCCCTGGTTCGATTCCAGGCTGTATCACAACCGGACGTGATTGGGAGTCCCATAGGGCAGCGCACAATTGGCCCAGCGTCGTCCGGGTTTGGCCGGTGTAGGCCGTCATTGTAAATAAGAATTTGTTCTTAACTGACTTGCCTAGTTAAATAAAGGTTAAAAAAATATATATATATATTAGCTAACCTTCCACGGAGATATCTTGGATGGCGAAGCGCAGGATGATGGTCCAGATCATCCCCAGAGTCATTTTAATGTTGCCATCCACGATCTCTGCAGGAGAAACACGTCAGTAATACAGCAATCGTGGAATATTCATAGGCTTAATCAACCAGGTCTGTTTTCTATTCCTACATTAAGTTTGCCTAATTGGATGGTCTGTATAATATACTGGCATTCAAATTATATGCAGTGTTCAATGTCACACATAGCCCACGTAAAAAAAAAATATATATACTATAGTATACTATGGTATAAATACTATAGTATTCGCTGTGGTGTTTTGCGTACTAAAGACCACAAAAACACTGCAGTGAAATATGTAGCATTTACTGTAGTACACTGTAGTATTTACAGTTAACATAGGAGAAATAAAAGAAAACTTAGTATACACTATAGTATTTACTGTACTGTTTTTGCAGATTGTAGAATACTGTAGTATTTACTGTAGTGTTTTTGTGGATTGTAGTAACTATAATATACCTTCAGCTGTGGTGAAATAGAACTATAATATATCTTCAGCTGTGGTGAAATAGAACTATAATATACCTTCAGCTGTGGTGAAATAGAACTATAATATACCTTCAGCTGTGGTGAAATAGAACTATAATATACCTTCAGCTGGGTGAAATAGAACTATAATATACCTTCAGCTGTGGTGAAATAGAACTATAATATACCTTCAGCTGTGGTGAAATAGAACTATAATATACCTTCAGCTGTGGTGAAATAGAACTATAATATATCTTCAGCTGTGGTGAAATAGAACTATAATATACCTTCAGCTGTGGTGAAATAGACCTATAATATACCTTCAGCTGTGGTGAAATAGAACTATAATATACCTTCAGCTGTGGTGAAAGAGAACTATAATACACCTTCAGCTGTAGTGAAATAGAACTATAATATACCTTCAGCTGTGGTGAAATAGAACTATAATATGTGGTGAAATAGAACTATAATATACCTTCAGATGTGGTGAAATAGAACTATAATATACCTTCAGCTGTGGTGAAATAGAACTATAATATACCTTCAGCTGTGGTGAAATAGAACTATAATATACCTTCAGCTGTGGTGAAATAGAACTATAATACACCTTCAGCTGTAGTGAAATAGAACTATAATATACCTTCAGCTGTGGTGAAATAGAACTATAATATGTGGTGAAATAGAACTATAATATACCTTCAGCTGTGGTGAAATAGAACTATAATATACCTTCAGCTGTGGTGAAATAGAACTATAATATACCTTCAGCTGTGGTGAAATAGAACTATAATATACCTTCAGCTGTGGTGAAATAGAACTATAATATACCTTCAGCTGTGGTGAAATAGAACTATAATATACCTTCAGCTGTGGTGAAATAGAACTATAATATACCTTCAGCTGTGGTGAAATAGAACTATAATATACCTTCAGCTGTGGTGAAATAGAACTATAATATACCTTCAGCTGTGGTGAAATAGAACTATAATATACCTTCAGCTGTGGTGAAATAGAACTATAATATACCTTCAGCTCCAATGGAGACCAGCTTGACTCCTTTGCTGGTGATGTACTCCAGAGCTTTGTTGACGTTAGCTATCTTGTGGAAGCGCATCTTCCCTCTGTCTGGTTTGGGAAGTCTTTCACCTGGGGAAGAGGAGACATGTGGCTGTATTATTGAAGTCTTTCACCCGGGGAAGAGGAGACATGTGGCTGTATTATTGAAGTCTTTCACCTGGGGAAGAGGAGACATGTTAATGTATTATTGAAGTCTTTCACCTGGGGAAGAGGAGACATGTTAATGTATTATTGAAGTCTTTCACCTGGGGAAGAGGAGACATGTGGCTGTATTATTGAAGTCTTTCACCCGGGGAAGAGGAGACATGTTAATGTATTATTGAAGTCTTTCACCTGGGGAAGAGGAGACATGTTAATGTATTATTGAAGTCTTTCACCTGGGGAAGAGGAGACATGTTAATGTATTATTGAAGTATTTCACCTGGGGAAGAGGAGACATGTGGCTGTATTATTGAAGTCTTTCACCTGGGGAAGAGGAGTCATGTGGCTGTATTATTGAAGTCTTTCACCTGGGGAAGAGGAGACATGGCTGTATTATTGAAGTCTTTCACCTGGGGAAGAGGAGACATGTTAATGTATTATTGAAGTCTTTCACCTGGGGAAGAGGAGACATGTGGCTGTATTATTGAAGTCTTTCACCTGGGGATGAGGAGACATGTTAATGTATTATTGAAGTCTTTCACCTGGGGAAGAGGATACATGTGACTGTATTATTGAAGTCTTTCACCTGGGGAAGAGGAGACATGTGACTGTATTATTGAAGTCTTTCACCTGGGGAAGAGGAGACATGTGACTGTATTATTGAAGTCTTTCACCTGGGGAAGAGGAGACATGTTAATGTATTATTGAAGTCTTTCACCTGGGGAAGAGGAGACATGTTAATATATTATTGAAGTCTTTCACCTGGGGAAGAGGAGACATGTGGCTGTATTATTGAAGTCTTTCACCTGGGGAAGAGGAGACATGTTAATGTATTATTGAAGTCTTTCACCTGGGGAAGAGGAGACATGTTAATGTATTATTGAAGTCTTTCACCTGGGGAAGAGGTACATGTTAATGTATTATTGAAGTCTTTCACCTGGGGAAGAGGAGACATGTTAATGTATTATTGAAGTCTTTCACCTGGGGAAGAGGAGACATGTTAATGTATTATTGAAGTCTTTCACCTGGGGAAGAAGAGACATGTTAATGTATTATTGAAGTCTTTCACCTGGGGAAGAGGAGACATGTTAATGTATTATTGAAGTCTTTCACCTGGGGAAGAGGAGACATGTTAATGTATTATTGAAGTCTTTCACCTGGGGAAGAGGAGACATGTTAATGTATTAACGTATCAGACACACCCACAGGAACGTACACACAGATCTACACACACACACCCACAGGCACGTACACACAGATCTACACACACACACCCACATACACGTACACACAGATCTACACACACACACCCACAGGAACGTACACACAGATCTACACACAGGATGTGAGATGTACCAGAAATGACTTCCAGCAGCAGCATGAGTTTCAGTCCGTTCCTGAAGTCCTCCTCGATGTTTTCAATCCCAGTCCCAGCCTTTCTCAGGTGGGAGTTGCACCAAGCTGTAAAGGTCTGAGCACAACAGATGGTTGGCTAAACAACGGGTCCAATCAATACAGGCTAGGGCTAGTGTCTGACCCGTGCATGTTTCTTGAGTATACTCTGAAAAACAAAGCAATTTATGTCAACACTTTGCCATGTTTCAGTATACTGGGAAGGTCCTTGATTACGCAGACAGCAGGCCGTTTATTCAGACCCATGAATCAGTGGTTAGAGAGCATTATTGGGGCATCGTTTTTTTGTTTGTCATTTAGCAGACGCTCTTACCCAGAGCGACTTACAGGAGCAATTAGGGTTAAGTGCCTTGCTCAAGGGCACATCGACAGATTTTTCAACTAGTCGGCTCGGGGATTAGAACCAGCGACCTTTCGGTTACTGGCACAACGCTCTAAACCACTAAGCTACCTGCCGCCCGGAGGGTTGGCTTTGAGCTCTGGGAAGAAAAGTGCTTGGGGTTATCTTTATCCATTCTCTGTATAAAGCAGTGTTTTCCTGTTATAGCCTATAGTTATAATAGAGGGCAGAGAGAGCAGTGTTTTTCTGTTATACTCCTGAGTGGCACAGTGGTCTAAGGTGCTGCATCGCAGTGCTAACTGTGCCACTAGAGATCCTGGTTCGAATCCAGGCTCTGTCGCAGCCGGCCGCGACCGGGAGACTCATGGGCGGCGCACAATTGGCCCAGCGTCGTCCAGGGTAGGGGAGGGAATGGCCAGCAGGGATGTAGCTCAGTTGATAGAGCATGGTGTTTGCAACGCCAGGGTTGTGGGTTTGATTCCCACGGGGGGCCAGTGTAAAAAAATATGTATGTATTCACTAACTGTAAGTCGCTCTGGATAAGAGCGTCTGCTAAATGACTAAAATGTAAATGTATAGTTATAATAGAGGGGAGAGAGAGCAGTGTGTTCCTGTTATAACCTATAGTTATAATAGAGGGTAGCAGTGTTTTCCTGGAGCAGTGTGAGGCTGCTTTTAGATACTCCTGAAACGCAATACGGTCCATCCCATAACCCTCTGTCAGACTGGGCCAGGGTTGAAGGTCTTGTGCTGTGACAAGGTCTATTCTCCCCCTGGCATCTCTCTCTCCCTGCCTGTGTCCGCTGTACAGTGTATTTCACAAGGTGGTTGGATTTCAGCGCTGGCTGTAATTTATGAGTGTGATTGAGGTTGTCATTGAAGGAACACATGTTCTCCTGGTTTGATGCGACGCCACTCTGTGTGTGGTTGTTGTGAGTTGACTATCATAAATCTATTGACCCAGCTGGGAAAAAAACGCAAACAATTGTCCTTCAATCTTACATGACGGTACAGAACACATGGTTGTGAATGAGAATGCTATACTGACAACACATAATGACGAAAATACATTCATTCTATATTAAATATCAAAGAACTGAGGTTACATTAACGTGTAAAAAATTGTTTGTTTACTGATTGTCAGAGCATTTACTGTAGGGTGCAGTAACTAGTATCATCATCCTTATAGACCAGGACCTTCATAAACTCATATGTTTCCTAGTACAAGAGAAACTACCAACTGTAAATACCTACTCAGTACTGGAATAGTTTAATTAAGAGTCTATTGACGCACCCGTGCGTCAATCTAATAAAAATAAAATAAAAACTCCTGAGTGGCGCAGTGGTCTAAGGCACTACATCGCAGTGCTAACTGTGCCACTAGATCCTGGTTCGAATCCAGGCTCTGTCGCAGCCGGCCGCGACCGGGAGACCATGGGGCGGCGCACAATTGGCACAGCGTCGTCCAGGGTAGGGGAGGGAATGGCTGGCAGGGATGTAGCTCAGTTGATAGAGCATGGTGTTTGCAACGCCAGGGTTGTGGGTTCGATTCCCACGAGGGGCCAGTATAAAAAAAAAAAATATGTATTCACTAACTGTAAGTCGCTCTGGATAAGAGCGTCTGCTAAAATGTAAAAATCCCCATCAAAATCTGTCAGTTTAAGATAGAGATCTGTTTATTTTTGCATGGGCTGCGTCTCAATCCACCGCATCTGCCGATGTATCCTCATCTGTGGTGGAAGGTGGCTGAGCTTCAGCAGTGTTTATCAGACCAGGAGATATCCCGAAAATCGGTCTTCTCACGAAAACGTCCGTAGCGTCCGAACTGTTAAAGGCTACAAACTAATATGACCCCTCTATGGAAAGGGGAGACTCTCAGTACATGTTTAAAACATGGTAAGGTAAGTATGTAGGTCGTTCTGTGCCAACAAACAAAAGGGGTTAAATATGTGTCCAAAAAACTAAAATATTTGCTGATCTTTCTTATATCTCATAGGACAGACACTTTAAAAAAAAAACATTTTAGTCATTTAGCAGACGCTCTTATCCAGAGCGACTTACAGTTAGTGAGTGCATACATTTTTCATACTGCCCCCCCCCCCCCGTGGAAAACGAACCCACAACCCTGGCATTGCAAACACCATGCTCTACCAACTGAGCTACAGGGGACTCACTTCAAAACCTTATTCCTCATGATTAATTTTTTTACTGTCTGTTTTGCTATTTATGAATGTGTTATTCAATGTGTTTCCATGGGCTATGGTAGTAAAGGCCAAATTCAGTATTTTATCAAATATTATATTTTGTATTTTTTTGGGATACCTACAGAGGTGCAAAAATTCTAAATGAAATAGCTAAACGATCCATGGTATGACCATCTTAAAACAATTCTATATGTTAGCTTAGTAGAACCCCCAATATACTGTACTGTATTTGACAGTCAAGTCATATGAGTCAATGGTAGAACTATATCACCCCCTGTTGGTTGAATTGGACTACGTCACTATGGGGGCTTTCTGACAGGAGTAGTGACACCGTGGCAGACTGGGGGCTTTCTGATAGGAGTAGTGACACCGTGGCAGACTGGGGGCTTTCTGATAGGAGTAGTGACACCGTGGCAGACTGGGGGCTTTCTGATAGGAGTAGTGACACCGTGGCAGACTGGGGGCTTTCTGACAGGAGTAGTGACACCGTGGCAGACTGGGGGCTTTCTGATAGGAGTAGTGACACCGTGGCAGACTGGGGGCTTTCTGATAGGAGTAGTGACACCGTGGCAGACTGGGGGCTTTCTGATAGGAGTAGTGACACCGTGGCAGACTGGGGGCTTTCTGATAGGAGTAGTGACACCGTGGCAGACTGGGGGCTTTCTGATAGGAGTAGTGACACCGTGGCAGACTGGGGGCTTTCTGATAGGAGTAGTGACACCGTGGCAGACTGGGGGCTTTCTGACAGGAGTAGTGACACCGTGGCAGACTGGGGGCTTTCTGATAGGAGTAGTGACACCGTGGCAGACTGGGGGCTTTCTGATAGGAGTAGTGACACCGTGGCAGACTGGGGGCTTTCTGATAGGAGTAGTGACACCGTGGCAGACTGGGGGCTTTCTGATAGGAGTAGTGACACCGTGGCAGACTGGGGGCTTTCTGATAGGAGTAGTGACACCGTGGCAGACTGGGGGCTTTCTGATAGGAGTAGTGACACCGTGGCAGACTGGGGGGCTTTCTGATAGGAGTAGTGACACCGTGGCAGACTGGGGGCTTTCTGATAGGAGTAGTCACACCGTGGCAGACTGGGGGGCTTTCTGATAGGAGTAGTGACACCGTGGCAGACTGGGGGCTTTCTGATAGGAGTAGTGACACCGTGGCAGACTGGGGGCTTTCTGATAGGAGTAGTCACACCGTGGCAGACTGGGGGCTTTCTGATAGGAGTAGTGACACCGTGGCAGACTGGGGGCTTTCTGATAGGAGTAGTGACACCGTGGCAGACTGGGGGCTTTCTGATAGGAGTAGTGACACCGTGGCAGACTGGGGGCTTTCTGATAGGAGTAGTCACACCGTGGCAGACTGGGGGCTTTCTGATAGGAGTAGTCACACCGTGGCAGACTGGGGGCTTTCTGATAGGAGTAGTGACACCGTGGCAGACTGGGGGGCTTTCTGATAGGAGTAGTGACACTGTGGCAGACTGGGGGCTTTCTGATAGGAGTAGTCACACCGTGGCAGACTGGGGGGCTTTCTGATAGGAGTAGTGACACCGTGGCAGACTGGGGGCTTTCTGACAGGAGTAGTGACACCGTGGCAGACTGGGGGGCTTTCTGATAGGAGTAGTGACACCGTGGCAGACTGGGGGCTTTCTGATAGGAGTAGTCACACCGTGGCAGACTGGGGGCTTTCTGATAGGAGTAGTCACACCGTGGCAGACTGTCAAATTCATAGGAATAATAACATAAACATAATAACAAATGTTCTCATGTGTGTAAAAAAATAACATATTATCCAGAATGATGGTTGGGAATGAATGGGAAGAATAAGACCTCTCCTGGTACTAAACCGTGTCCCAAAATGACACCCTAAACATCCCCTTCTTGCCTCCTGTGGTAACCGGAGTGATGGGTTAGTTCTAGAACCAGAGTGATGGGTTAGTTCTAGAACCAGAGTGATGGGTTAGTTCTAGAACCAGAGTGATGGGTTAGTTCTAGAACCAGAGTGATGGGTTAGTTCTAGAACTGGAGTGATGGGTTAGTTCTAGAACCAGAGTGATGGGTTAGTTCTAGACCCGGAGTGATGGGTTAGTTCTAGAACCAGAGTGATAGGTTAGTTCTAGAACCGGAGTGATGGGTTAGTTCTTGAACCAGAGTGATGGGTTAGTTCTAGAACCGGAGTGATGGGTTAGTTCTAGAACCAGAGTGATGGGTTAGTTCTAGAACCAGAGTGATGGGTTAGTTCTAGAACCGGAGTGATGGGTTAGTTCTAGAACCAGAGTGATGGGTTAGTTCTAGAACCAGAGTGATGGGTTAGTTCTAGAACCAGAGTGATGGGTTAGTTCTAGAACCAGAGTGGTGGGTTAGTTCTAGAACCAGAGTGATGGGTTAGTTCTAGAACCAGAGTGGTGGGTTAGTTCTAGAACCAGAGTGATGGGTTAGTTCTAGAACCAGAGTGATGGGTTAGTTCTAGAACCAGAGTGATGGGTTAGTTCTAGAACCAGAGTGGTGGGTTAGTTCTAGAACCAGAGTGATGGGTTAGTTCTAGAACCAGAGTGATGGGTTAGTTCTAGAACCAGAGTGATGGGTTAGTTCTAGATGGAGTTGCCGATGAGGCCGTAAGGGACTCAACGCTGTAAAACAGGAAATGAAGCAGTTCAGATTTAACTTGAGAGGGAGTCCATGTGCCTAGCTTAGAGTCTGGTGAAGTTTAGAAAACCTCCTTATTAAATATAATGTTTCCATCTCACTGTCTGTCACAGCCTGGTGCGTTCAGAGGTCCAACTGGACAACACCGTATTCATTCCAATATTGTGTCTGTTATACGTTTAATGTATTATGCATCAAAGGTACAGTGATCCTAAACACAGTTGTGCTAGCAGGTGCACTTGGACTGTGTCCCAAATGGTGCCCTATTCCCTATAATAGCGCACTACGTTTGACCAGCCCTGGTCACCATAGCGACTAGGGTGCCCTTCGGGACACATATTGACTGGATGTTGCTGGGACAAAAAAGACAGTCTGCCAGAACTATCAGTCTATAAAAAGACAGTCTGCCAGAACTATCAGTCTATAAAAAGACAGTCTGCCAGAACTATCAGTCTATAAAAAGACAGTCTGCCAGAACTATCAGTCTATAAAAAAGACAGTCTGCCAGAACTATCAGTCTATAAAAAGACAGTCTGCCAGAACTATCAGTCTATAAAAAGACAGTCTGCCAGAACTATCAGTCTATAAAAAGACAGTCTGCCAGAACTATCAGTCTATAAAAAGACAGTCTGCCAGAACTATCAGTCTATAAAAAGACAGTCTGCCAGAACTATCAGTCTATAAAAAGACAGTCTGCCAGAACTATCAGTCTATATTGACAGAGCCCAGATCCTGGAATACCATGACCTGGTAATGGGGCCGTGCTATCTCCATGGTTGAAGTCCTCCAGGGGGTTGAACGTTTCTGCTCCCTGTGATCACTGCTACATTATTGTCTCCGTCTGGCAGGACCATGGGCAGGGAAGGAAGCCCTGCCGTTCATGTTTGATGTGATAGTCGTAGCCGGCCGCACCGGGAGACCAATGGGGCTGCGTACAATTGGCCCAGCGTCGTCCAGGGTAGGGGAGGGGATGGCCGGCAGGGGATGTAGCTCAGTTGGTAGAGCATGGCGTTTGCAACGCCAGGGTTGTGGGTTCGTTTCCCACGGGGGGCCAGTATGAAAATAAAAAAGAATAATGTATGCACTAACTGTAAGTCGCTCTGGATAAGAGCGTCTGCTAAATGACGTCAATGTAAATGATAGCCCATTTATGCATGGTCTCGGAAATCCCAGACCTCGGACAGCCGCAATAGGAACACTGGTACATTGTGGGAGGCAACCCGTCTGTTGAAAGACTCATTTATGAGTGATTCTAAATTGAGGGGTACAGTAGGTTGCCCCTGATATATTGACTGGTCAGTGACAGATTATTTGTATTTTATAAAAAGCTACCTGGTCTGGGTATGAATTATTGAGCAGACAAAGTATAGCCTGGTTCCAGACATGTTTGTGCTCTTGCTGTCCTTGTCAATAAAAACAGGACAAAGAGTTGTCATGACAGCACAAACAGACTGGCACTCAGGCTAGATTCAGGCACTTTCAAACAGACTGGCACTCAGGCTAGACTCAAGCACTTTCAAACAGACTGGCACTCAGGCTAGATTCAGGCACTTTCAAACAGACTGGCACTCAGGCTAGACACAGGCACTTTCAAACAGACTGGCACTCAGGCTAGATTCAGGCACTTTCAAACAGACTGGCACTCAGGCTAGATTCAGGCACTTTCAAACAGACTGGCACTCAGGCTAGACACAGGCACTTTCAAACAGACTGGCACTCAGGCTAGATTCAGGCACGTTCAAACAGACTGGCACTCAGGCTAGATTCAGGCACTTTCAAGCAGAAATGTCTCTGCTTGTGTGATCAAGGTTTCAAAATAAAAGTAAAATTAACTTGATATTGTAAAATAAATACATGTAAATACATTTGATAATGAAAATACATGAACATGGTTTGTATTGCAAAAAAAAAGCCTACATGTATAAGGTTAGTATTGATCAATACAGACACAGCCCTCCAGCCCCAAGCGAGGACCAAGGACATTGTCTGAGCCAACTCTGGATACCCCTCCAGTCCTTTAGTTATAATTAGCCCGTAGCATCCATTCTGTTCTGCTTCGGGCCAGAGGACGTCACGTCATTCTGTTACCAGACATCTGTTGACAGTTCTCATACCACACGCATCAAAGGAATGGCACTGAGAGAACTGGAGCTAAAGCTCCAGGCATGGCTATGCTGCCTGCCTGCCTGGTAGCTATTGTTGGCTATGCTGCCTGCCTGCCTGGGAGCTATTGTTGGCTATGCTGCCTGCCTGCCTGGGAGCTATTGTTGGCTATGCTGCCTGCCTGCCTGGGAGCTATTGTTGGCTATGCTGCCTGCCTGCCTGGTAGCTATTGTTGGCTATGCTGCCTGCCTGCCTGGTAGCTATTGTTGGCTATGCTGCCATGGTTGCCTGTTGCCCACTTTGCCCACATGGTGTTTTCTTCTAAGTAAAGTAATCAGTATTTCCGTCCCTATTTATTTTTATTTTTATTTTTTTTAACCTTTATTCAACTAGGCAAGTCAGTTAAGAACAAATTCTTATTTACAATGACGGCCTGCACCGGCCAAACCCTATAACAGGGCTGTCATGTAAAAACCCTGCACATTAACGATGTGGTGTTCGTTTTGACTCATTTGACTGTCAGGCAATACTTCCACAGACCTCTGCCCTCTCTTTTTAGGCCTATAATTAAAACTTCTTAAGTTCATCAGCCCTTCCACTACTGATGTGGGTTGACATGCAGTTACTTCCACAGCCTTGCCTCATGTGACTAGGCTACAGTGAACCTTCACAAATGTGGAAATGTGAATGAATAGACGGGATGAATAATGAAGTATCCAACCTTCCTCTGCTGTTTCTCCCAGGCCGGGTCCAGGAGCAGGTCTCTGTCCCATTCATCCTCCTGGATGGTGTAGTCATTACTCTGCTGCTCCTGCATCTGCATCGTGTATCCATTATTATAGTCTACTGATGTCTGCATCATCGTGCTCTGCATCAACTGGCTCTGCATCAACTGGTTCTGCATCAACTGGCTCTGCATCGACTGGCTCTGCATCGTCTGGCTCTGCATCGTCTGGCTCTGCATCGTCTGGCTCTGCATCCTGAAGCTTTAGAACAACACACCGGACTACAGGACAACAGGGGTGAACAGGAGACAAGACAAAACCCCTGTGTGAGTTTTCTTCTCCTGAAGTCGACGCTGCAGCTTGATCAGAAGATGTGTGGAGGGGTTGGAGTCACTCCCACTCTGCCCCTCTCTCTCTCTCTCTCTCTCTCTCTCTCTCTCTCTCTCTCTCTCTCTCTCTCTCTCTCTGTCTCTCTCTCTCTCTCTCTCTCTCTCTCTCTCTCTCTCTCTCTCTCTCTCTCTCTCTCTCTCTCTCTCTCTCTCTCTCTGTCTCTCTCTCTCTCTCTCTCTCTCTCTCTCTCTCTCTCTCTCTCTGTCTCTCTCTCTCTCTCTCTCTCTCTCTCTCTCTCTCTCTCTCTCTCTCTCTCTCTCTCTCTCTCTCTCTCTCTCTCTCTCTCTGTCTCTCTCTCTCTCTCTCTCTGTCTCTGTCTCTGTCTCTCTCTCTCTCTCTCTCTCTCTCTCTCTCTCTCTCTCTCTCTCTCTCTCTCTCTGTCTCTCTCTCTCTCTCTCTCTCTCTCTCTCTCTCTCTCTCTCTCTCTCTCTCTCTCTCTCTCTCTCTCTCTCTCTCTCTCTCTCTCTCTGTCTCTCTCTCTCTCTCTCTCTGTCTCTGTCTCTGTCTCTCTCTCTCTCTCTCTCTCTCTCTCTCTCTCTCTCTCTCTCTCTCTCTCTCTCTGTCTGTCTGTCTGTCTGTCTGTCTGTCTGTCCCTTGTTCCCCTTGGACTGTCCTGCTGCAGTTGTCCCGGCAGAGAATGTACCTAGCGGTTATAGTTGGGTGTCATGTGACTGTGACCAATAATAATTGCCCTCCGTTGCGTGATCATTCAGAACGAGAATCTATTACTGGTTATTCTTAGTGTTGACTGTCTAACTGAGAACATAGACTTATATATGTAGTGTTGACTGTCTGACTGAGAACATAGACTTATATATGTAGTGTTGACTGTCTGACTGAGACCATAGACTTATATATGTAGTGTTGACTGTCTAACTGAGACCATAGACTTATATACTTTGTGTTCTTGAACGTAGCCCTGTTTCTTTGTGTTCTTGAACGTAGCCCTGTTTCTTTGTGTTCTTGAACGTAGCCCTGTTTCTTTGTGTTCTTGAACGTAGCCCTGTTTCTTTGTGTTCTTGAACGTAGCCCTGTTTCTTTGTGTTCTTGAACGTAGCCCTGTTTCTTTGTGTTCTTGAACGTAGCCCTGTTTCTTTATGTTCTTGAACGTAGCCCTGTTTCTTTGTGTTCTTGAACGTAGCCCTGTTTCTTTGTGTTCTTGAACGTAGCCCTGTCTTTCATTTTTGTTCATTGATTCCACCTGTGTTAGTTACTCCCCTGGTCTCATCAGCTCCTTATTTAGTTCAGTTCTTTCTGTTTGTGCCTTGTGAGGTATTATTTGTTTTGACTCTACTAAGCCTTTTCCTAGCGCGTTTGTGAGAACCAGTTATAGCCTTCAGTCCTAGATTTTGATTCACCTGCCTGTTTTCCTACCTGCGTATGACCATTGCCTGCCTCGACCACCATTCTTGTCTTCTGCGAAGGCGGAATAAACACCTGCCCGCGCCCTGCGTGTGAATCTACACCTTTTTCTCCCTGAGTATTCATTACAAACATGAACCACACTAAATTTGGTAATGATATATTTTTAAAAAAACAAGGAAACTATTAACAACTCATTCTTTGCATGTGTAAAGCTAATGCTCAAAATCATCTTCTACTCATGAACCATATGTCAGATTCACTCCAGATTTTGTATTTACTCATTACATCAGTCTTTAATGGTTTTGAGAAACAGTTGTTGCTGCATTCAAATATGGCCACACTGTACCTATAGATGCACGTTAGCACATATGTTAATGCTAAAAAAATATCAAAATCTTCTCCTCATGAACCATAAGTCATATTGACTCCAGATTTGGTATATAAAATCGATGAATTATCCTCTAATACGTTTGAGAATGATTAGTTGCTGCATTCAAAGTCGGCCACGCTACACCACTAGATGGCACCCATATCACACCAGGACTATAAGAACCAAACTGATGGACGTGGGTCCATGACATTTAAACCTTATGCCATCAGAAAGTATTTACACCCCTTTACTTTTTCCACATTTAGCTGTGTTACAGGCTAAATTTTTTATTGATTAAATTTAGATTTTGTGTCACTGACCTACACATAATACGCCATAATGTCAAAGTGGAGTTATGTTTTTAGAAAGTTTTACAAATTAATAAAAATGGAAAAGCTGAAATGTCTTGAATCAATAAGTATTCAATCCCTTTGTTATGGTAAGCCTAAATAAGTTCAGGAGTAAAAAGTTGCTTAACAAGTCACATAATACATTGCATGTAAAATGTAAAATGTAAAAAATGAATGGACTCACTCTGTGTGCAATAATAGTATTTAACATTATTTTTGAATCACTACCTTATCTCTGTACCCCAAACATACAATTATCTGTCCCTCAGTCGAGCAGTGAATTTCAAACACAGATTAAACCACAAAGACCAAGGAGGTTTTCCAATGCCTCGCAAAGAAGGGCAGCTATTGGTAGATGGGTAAAAAAGTTATTAATTACACTTGGATCGTGTATCAATACACCCAGTCACTACAAAGACTTCCTAACTCAGTTGCCGGAGAGGAAGGAAACCGCTCAGAAACTGAAACAGTTACAGAGTTTAATGGCTGTGATAGGAGAAAACTGAGGATGGATCACAACATTGTTGTTTCTCCACAATACTAACCTAAATGACATAGTGAAATGAAGGAATCCTGTACAGAATAAAAACTTTCCAAAACATGCATCCTGTTTGCAGTAATGCACTAAAGTAAAGTGTTGTAGTGTGGTGCTGTTGCGTAGTGTAGTGCTGTAGTGTAGTGTGTAGTGTAGCGTAGTGTGTAGTGTAGTGTGTAGTGTAGTGTGTAATGTGTAGTGTAGTGTAGTGAGTTTCGTGGTATGCAGAATAAAATTGTTCTGTGTCTTATTCATTGAGAAAGATGTTTGATGCTTTAAAAGAGAAGCAGAGGGCAGCAGTTCCCCATGATAAAACAACTCCTAGTGGATGGATCCACTACAGAGGGCAGCGGTTCCCCATGATAAAACAACTCCTAGTGGATGGATCCACTACAGAGGGCAGCGGTTCCCCATGATAAAACAACTCCTAGTGGATGGATCCACTACAGAGGGCAGCAGTTCCCCATGATAAAACAACTCCTAGTGGATGGATCCACTACAGAGGGCAGCAGTTCCCCATGATAAAACAACTCCTAGTGAATGGATACACTACAGAGGGCAGCAGTTCCCCATGATAAAACAACTCCTAGTGGATGGATACACTACAGAGGGCAGCAGTTCCCCATGATAAAACAACTCCTAGTGGATGGATCCACTACAGAGGGCAGCAGTTCCCCATGATAAAACAACTCCTAGTGGATGGATCCACTACAGAGGGCAGCGGTTCCCCATGATAAAACAACTCCTAGTGGATGGATCCACTACAGAGGGCAGCGGTTCCCCATGATAAAACAACTCCTAGTGGATGGATCCACCACTACTACTAGGCCTCTCTGAGAAAGAGTATCTTGTAGAGTTAGATATGGTCATGTAAAAGCTGCTCTGGAAGACTGCTCACCCAGTGATGTGGTCGACTAGTTCGTTCCTATTGTGGATGGGAAGAATCCCATGAACTCACGCTTCACATTGAAGACAAGCTTCAAACTCATCTGTAAATATAATACTGTGCTTTATTTTTTGGGTTGATAACACTGTATGGCATACAGAATAGTGTATTTTAACACTTGGTTACGATATGCATAGGACATCAACAAAATGTAAGTGCTTATTGTAGATGTGCAATACCGTGTAATACTGTTTAGACAATAAAACAGCACAAATACAAAAACAAAACGGGAAGTTGTAACATTTTTGGAGCAAACTGCTCTGTAATATGGCTGTTTCATTCCTTCTGTGGCTTCAAAAATAACAGTTATCAAAATATGATTGTACCGTGCAAAAATATCACAATAACACAATAACATGGCTGTTTACAGCAACAATGCATAGCAGAGTATGCAGCAAAATATGAAACAATATTACAAAACATGACAAAATATGAAAAGTATTACAATATTGTTACTTAGAACAGAAGTGCAAGCCAGTTTTATAATGAGTCTTTGGTGTGTGTGTCTTGTGGAATTCAGCTGAAAGGTTTGTGCTCGTGTCTAAATCCAACTCAGTTCATTAATTCACATTCTCCCGAGTGGCGCAGTGGTCCAAGAGATCCTGGTTCGAATCCAGGCTCTGTCGTAGCCGGCCGCGACCGGGAGACCCATGGGGCGGTGCACAATTGGCCCAGCGTCGTCCCGGGGGTAGGGGGAGGGAATGGCTGGCAGGGGATGTAGCTCAGTTGGTAGAGCATGGTGTTTGCAACGCCAGGGTTGTGGGTTCGTTTACCACGGGGGGGCCAGTATAAAAAATAATGTGTGCACTCACTAACTGTAAGTTGCTCTGGATAAGAGCGTCTGCTAAATGACTAAAATGTAAATGTAAGATCAACCTGGAATCTGACTAACGGACATATTAACACTTTAACTAACATATTTTGACATCTCATCAAATTTCATTGAATATACATTTTCAATGCATTATTTGTCCAAACTTATTATAGATCTATCATAATTTAGATCTATCCTTCACTGGAATTTAGAGAATAAATCATTGGAATTACATCAACAAATCCTTCTAAAAAATATATGGACTTCTTCAAAATGGGAGAAATAAATAAAAAAAATTTTTTGGCACAAACATTTGACTGAAAACATAACAGAGCAAACTGACAGGCGAGCGTTACAGCCTTACATGGCATAGAAACTAGGATTTTACAAACAATGAATTGTCAAGGATTTTTGTTTTTTAGAACTTTACTGGTCGATGTCTCTACAAATAAGGTGTCCTTGTGTTATCCAAGAATAGAATGTTATCACTTGTTTGTAGAAGAACCAGCATTTGGAATAAGAAAACACCGGGAATTAAGCATTTTAAACATATTGGAACATTTAAATACACTTCAACATTACTGAAGCAAATACCATTGCTTGTCGTCTTTCTTTGGTCATTTCCTAATAAAGACTAGAATTTCCTGACCTTCAATAATACTATGTCTCCTCTCCTCTCCTCTCCTCTCCTCTCCTCTCCTCTCCTCTCCTCTCCTCTCCTCTCCTCTCCTCTCCCCTCCCCTCCCCTCCCCTCCCCTCCCCTCTCCTCTCCTCTCCTCTCTCTCCCCCCCCCCCCTCCCCTCTTTCTCAGAGACAGATTTTGATCTGTTTGGACAGCTCTCTCTCCAGGTCTGATATCAGCGTATCAAAGTCTTTGAGACTCAGTCTGCAGGTAAACGGGGCGTCAAAGTCCAGGACTAAGTCCTCAACGTACTGAGTCCACTCCGCCGTCTTCTCCTCCCTGTCTTCCTCCTCTTCATCACTGTCGCTCCCCGCCACCTCATCGTAGTCCGCTTCCCCTCCAGACAGGAAGTCCCGCCCACACACGCTCCAGTCGCCAGCATACCGGTTACAGGGTGGGCTCTCCAGTCGGCCCCGCCCACGTCGCGACACCACGCCCACTTCGTCCCCCGGTAGGTCCAGACGCAGGGACAGGCCACGCTGGCAGCGCCGCGGCAGGGGGTTATGGGGCATGGGGCTGGGAGGGGAAGGAGGCACGTCTGAACCGGAGGAGGGCTGGAGGAGGGTGGGAGAGTCAGGGTCGTCGTTCCCTCCAGTAGGAACTAAGGAAGGGGAAGCAAACAGAGGAAAGGTTTTAAAGACAGAGATTACATGTTCTAAACACATCCTACTGATGCAAATCAAATACACTACCAGTTTGGACACGAGCAGGTGTCCACATACTTTTGGTATCACTACCATAATATATATATATAATACAGTATCATTACCATAATATATATATATTATACAGTATCACTACCATAATATATATATATAATACAGTATCATTACCATAATACATATATATTATACAGTATCACTACCATAATATATATATATAATACGGTATCATTACCATAATATATATATATTATACAGTATCACTACCATAATATATATATATATATATATAATACAGTATCATTACCATAATATATACAGTGAGCTCCATAATTCACTGGACAGTGACCATTCTTTTGTTATTTTGGTTCTGTACTCTAGCACTTTGAGTTTGAAAGGATACAATGACAATGAGGGTGAAGTGCAGACTGTCAGCTTTAATTTGAGGGTATTTTCATACATATCGGATGAACCGTTTACGAATTATAGAAGCTTTTGTACATGGTCCCCCCCATTTTCGGGCATCAAAAATCATTGGACAGTTTAACATAATGTAGAATAAAGTAATCATTGTTAATATTTGGTCGCATATCCTTTGCATGCAATGACTGCTTGAAGTCTGCGATGCATTGACATCACCAGACGCTGGGTATCTTCCCTGGTGATGCTCTGCCAGGCCTGTACTGCAGCCATCTTCAGTTCCTGCTTATTTTGGGGACTTATTGCCTTCAGTCTCCTCTTCAGCATGTAAAATGCATGTTCAATTGGATTCAGATCCGGTGATTGACTCGGCCAGTCAAGGATTTTCCACTTTTTGGCCATCAAAAACCCCTTTGTTGCTCTAGCAGTATGTTTAGGGTCATTGTCTTGTTGCATGATGAAGTGCCGTCCAATGAGTTTGGAGGCATTTGGTTTTATCTGAGCAGATAAAATATTTCTATAGACTTCAGAATTCATTGTTCTACTTCTGTCTGCAGTCACATCATCGATGAAGACAAGTGAGCCTGTTCCACTGGCAGCCATACAGGCCCAAGCCATAACACCCCCTCCACCATGTTTCACGGATGAGGTGGTATGCTTTGGATCATGGGCATTTCTTTTTTTCTCCACACTTTCCTCTTTCCATCACTCTGGTACATGTTAATCTTTGTCTCATCTGTCCACAATACTTTTTTCCAGAACTCTTGGGGCTCTTTTAGGTGCTTTTTAGCAAACTGTAATCTCGCCTTTCTGTTCTTCAGGCTTATCAGTGGTTTGCATCTTGTAGTGTACCCTCTGTAGTCCTGCTGGTGTAGTCTTCTACGTATGGTAGACTTTGACACATCTACACCTGCATCCAGGAGAGTGTTTTTGATCTGTTGGGCTGTTGTCAGGGGGGTTTTCTTCACCATAGAGAGTATTCTCCGGTCATCCACTACAGTGGTCTTCCTCGGTCTACCGGGTCTTTTGACATAATTGAGTTCACCGGTAGTTTTTTTCTTGTTAATGATGAACCAAACTGTTGACTTGGGCATGGCCAGGGTTTTTTGCAATGTTCCTGATTGATTGATTTCCAT